>NC_065519.1:38269916-38293602 GCF_006386435.1 Epinephelus moara
AGAAGAAGGTGCCCGGTGTATTATAGGGGGTCCTCCGGCAGACTAGGCCTAAGTCAGCCTAACTAGGGGCTGGTACAGGGCAAGCCTGAGCCAGCCCTAACTATAAGCTTTATCAAAGAGGAAAGTCTTAAGTCTAGTCTTAAATGTGGAGACGGTGTCTGCCTCCTGGACCGTAACAGGAAGATGATTCCACAGGAATCTTTAAAGAAGACTGTCTTAGGTCTTTTCAGGAACTCTTTTCAGGAACAAATTTTTAACTTGCCTGGTTCCTCCTTTTTTTATTATTTACAGCTGCGCACAGCAATGCACACCTATGGTGTCCCATGGAATCAACCCATGTCTACCCACCCTCTAATGGATTTCTTGTGTAGTGCAAATGCAAAAAAAGGCTTTGTTTCCCAAATATACAGTGAGTTACAAGGAAAGTTAATTGGTCCCATTGGAAATGTTCGTGTGTGGAACATAGATCTCCAAGATTATGGACTTAGACTCAATTGGCAGAGAGTGTGGAGCAATATTCCCATATCATCCCGCAATCATAATCATCAACTAATTCACTTTAAATCAATCCACAGATTCTATCTATCTCCAAGAAAATGTTGTCAGATTCGTATCACTCATAGTCCGTTGTGCCAATTATGTTCCCACAAGGTATTGGGCACCTACATGCACATGATGTGGGACTGCCCAGGGCTCCATTCCTTTTGGCTCAGTGTTTCAACCATTCTCTCAAGTGTAATTCAGACAACCATACCCTGTCTACCACATATATTACTCTTAAATGATGACACATCTCTAAATTTACCTATATATAAAAAAAGAATACTGTTTGCAGGTTTAACTGCCGCAAAGAAATTGCTGATAAAGAGATGGAAACCTCCCCATGAGCTCAGCGTACACCGGTGGAAGTTATTATTTTATGAAGTACTAACATTAGAAACTTCTAGTGCGTGTGCCCAAAGGGCAAAATTAGAAAGTATACAAAAGCTGAAATCTGCAGCTCAGAAAGTTAAAGCTCTACTCTGATTTATCAGCTGGTAGTACCTGTATAATTGGGAACAGAAATAATATACTGTGCATTCTACTTTCCAAATATGATGTATATTTGTTTTAGTGAATGACCTGCATAATAATATTTCTTTGAAGAATATAAGTATATATTGGATATTTTGGAGGAGATTTATTATAATTTGTACATCTGCTTATTTTATTTTATTTATTTATTTATTTATTTTTTATTTTTTTTATTTGTAGTTGTTGTTGTTGTACTATATTCTGTGTTACCCTTAGGACATGTGGTTTAGGGTTCAGAATGAGATAGATAGCAGCTTCGGATCATAGGGTTTAAGCTCAGGTGGATAACAACAGATAAAGGCAACGGATGTTGCTGATGATGCTGTTGAAAGATGGACTTATTGATTTATTTATGGATTCTATGTGAATATTGCAACTATGCTGTACAATATTCTGTTATCGCCAATCCATTTGAAAATAAAATAAAATAAAAAAAATTGGTCAAAAAAAAAAAAAATCTGTGACAAGTGAAATGAAAGAAGTGGGACATTCTCAACAGGACATGTACAATGAAATTGAACCAGCAAAAAAAAGCATGAGACAACTTTTGTGATATTGATATGTTATAAAAATGTGCAAATCAGCTTTTCTATCTCATCAAAATCATGCAGCAAAGTCAGAAACAGGTATTTAAAAAGTTGCCATATTATTAAATTGGAAGTTGAAGTTTTTTTTCTTTGTTTTGTTTTGATATTCATATTTTATATTTTACAAAATTAGTCCTGAAACAGTGAATAAATGACCTGATCAGTGTAAATGAATCGAGGAAAATTATGCTGAATACCCATTATTAACCCTTTGGATTCCGCAATAGAAATGGTTTATCAAGGCCTATTTTTGCTTTTATGTATCTTCAAATCCCTCATATCCATAAAGTATGCATAACCTAAGCTAAATGGTTATATACGTCAAAAAACACAATAACTGAAAAAGTACTGAAATTGTGTCTTTGAAAAAACAAATACAAAAATCTGAGATGTTTCTTCATCAGATTCTACAAAATACAAATACAAAACCATATTGGTCAAAAAAGACTTTTAAATGTGGCCCGCCACGAGAAACCCAGCAACAAGTCGGCCCGGCACAAGTCAAAAAAAAAAAAGAAAAAAAAAAGATTTTTTTTTAAAAATTAGTGATTTTCATTTTTTTGCAGAATGTGTAAGTTGAAATCATGAAGAAGCCACTCCATGTTTCAAATAACAGTATTGGTGGCCTTAAAACCATAAACTTTGTATTTGAATTTGAGTTGCTTTAGAGGAAATGCTCTGATCCTAGTTGGGGGTGCGGCGATAACAACAGTAAATTTGCATACTGGCTTTCTTTGGCCGAAAAAAGAACAAAAGCATGTGAATAGCCAATCAGCTGAACCACATGGCTACTTATGCAGCCAGCTGCTCCTGCATAAGGAACTGCCACTTCTGAGGATTTTATTTGCCTTAAAGTCTGTACGTTGGCCGGATGGTGGATGGCTGATCTCGTGTCTTTGACCGGCGGATTTTAAGCTTTTTGGGACACCTGTGTGACTGGTGTCAACACAGCCACACCAAACTACTTTAGTGTTTCGCTAACTTTTAGCAATATACTAGTTTTTTCTCCATTCTACAACCGGATCGACCACAACGATACTGCCCGCCTGAGAGGGAAAGACTCTGTGAACACTTCGGCCAACCCAGAACCCATTTTTACACCTTCTGTGCTGTTTTCTGGACACTGGACTGACTGCAGCTGTGGACAGCGGACACCAATTCATCTCAATGGGCCCAGTGCTTGGGCCCGCGCCGGTAAGTCCCACTTTCTACTGGATCCAAACCACCCTGACCCAAGACCTATGTTTAAAATTCTAACTGTTTAATGTGTGTACTTTGACCGGATGGCCGATTGTGTATTTTTGAGTTTTAGGGCATTTACTGTGGATTAAACGTACGTACGCACACACAGAGGAACACTAAACACACGTTTGTATACAGAATAGTACACCCCCAATGATCAACTTTATTCAGGAGCTTTTTGTAACAAAAGCATTTCCATTTCAATAAAGTACATTCTGATTCTGATCAGTCCACTAAAGTGCTTAAGGAAAATAACACTACATCAACATTAACTACATTGTTCAAATTACTACAATAGTTTCTGCCCGGCAGGCTAACAGATACCAGATGTCACTGAGAGCTAGACCAGTAGGGGGTAGGGCTTATCTACATGAGATGGAAATGAGCAGCATTGTGTTACCTGGCACCTGAGAATTCAAAATCGTTCAGGCTGGATTTCTCAGTAAAGTAGTTTGAGGAGTGCCTGCATTCAAATGGTCACAACTTCTTCAAATATTTTCAGATTTCCATGTGTTAGACATCGTTGGAAAGCTTAGAAACTACACTTTCAGAATCTGTAAATAACTCAAAATGCCTCTCGGGAGACTTGTTCCTTGTTTTTCCATGGCTGGTCACAAATGTAGAAACATTAACAAAATATATATTTGAACTAGGTACATTATTTAGTTTTTGAGATATGTTAATTTTTATGAGTAGAGTGCAAAAGTGTTGTCCAAGTGTCCAACATGTTGACACTGAGGACAGAAGTCTTGCTTTCTGCTGCAAAAAGAATCTTCATCCTAGATAGTGGCTCTGATGCTCATCGGTCCTCGGCCTCCCTCTTTCTGCTTAGTGTATAACTTCAGGGTGCTGGACTTGGGGTGGAACCCTCCATGCATGGTGAGGAGCTTTCTTGTCTTGATTTCTGTGGCTTCAATCTCCTCCTTTGGCCAGCTTATGATCCCAGCTGGGTATCTGATGACTGGCAGCGCGTACATGTTGATGGCTCGGATCTTGTTCTGTCCATTCAGCTGACTTCTCAGAACTTGCCTTACTCTCTGGAGGTATTTGGTTGTGGTCGACTTCCTTGCAGGCTCCTCATGATTTCCATTAGCCTACGGGATCCCAAGGTACTTGTAGCTTTGCTGGATATCTTCGATGTTGCCCTCTGGTAGGTCAACTCCCTCAGTTCTGATCATCTTGCCTCTCTTTGATACCATCCGACCACACTTGTCTAATCCAAATGACATTCCTATGTCCTTGAGTGAGTCGATTTCTTGCTCTTTCTTGGCGTACAGCTTGATGTCATCCATGTAGGGCAGGGGGCTGATTGTTACCCCACTTCAGAATCGGTATCCATAGCCAGTCTTTTTGATGATGTGACTGAGGGGATTCAGGCCTATGTAGAACAGCAGTGGTGACATTGCATCCCCTTGGTATATGCCGCATTTGATGTTGACTTGGGCAATCGGCTTTGAGTTGGCCTCTAGGGTTGTCTTCTGCATTCCCATGGAGTTCTTTATGAAGGCCGTTAGTGTCCTGTTGATCTTGTATAGTTCCAGACATTCCAGTATCCATGTGTGTGGCACTGAGTCATAGGCTTTCTTGTAGTCAGTCCAGGTGGTGCACAGGTTGGTGCCACAGGGTCCTTCTCTTGCAGTCTCTGGTGATTGCTCTGTCGACCAGTAGCTGATGCTTGGCTCCTCTGGTGTTGCTGCCAATTCCTTTCTGTGTCTCGCTCACGTATGATGCCTGACAGGAGCTTCCATGTTGTGCAGAGACAGATTATCGTTCTGTAGTTGGATGGGATGGTTCCCTTCTGGGGGTCTTTCATGATCAGGACTGTCCTGCCCTGTGTCAACTATTCTGGGTCCCTTGGATCCCTTAGCAGCTGGGCTACCTGTGCTGCTAGGCGTTCATGGAGTGCAGTAAGCTTCTTTAGCTAGTATGTATGGATCATATCAGGGCCCGGTGCTGTCCAGCTGACAATCTGAGATGGTCCAGCACATAGTGGCAGGGTGTAAGTTACAAGCACGATCAGTGTACATGGAGAGGCACAACCAGGTTGCTGGGATAGTGTATAGGAACATCTTTACCCAGTATGGACTCGAAGTACCCGAATCCCAAAGCTACACACCACCAAAGGTGGTTGAGAACAACAGGGCTAAGATCCTGTGGGACTTCAGCTTCCAGACTGAGAAACAGTTGCTGGCGAACCAACCGGACATAGTGGTGGTTGACAAACACTAGAAGAGGGCAGTGGTGGTAGATGTGGCAATACCAGCCCACAGCAACATCAGAAAGAAGGAACACGAAAAGGTGGAGAAGAATCAAGGGTTGAAAGAACAGCTGGAACAGATGTGGAAAGTCAAAGGTGACGTGGTCCCCATGGTAGTAGGAGTACTCGGGGCAGTGACCCCCAAACTGAGAGAGTGGCTCCGGCAGATTCCAGGGAACAACATCTGAAGCCTCAGTCCAGAAGTGTGCAGTCCTAGGAACAGCTATGATACTGTGCAGAACCCTCAAACTCCCAGGCCTCTGGCAGAGGACCCAAGATTGAGGATGATACAGATACCACCATAAGAGGGTGAGACGGTGATTTTTTTATTCTTATATAAGGGCTGTCAAGATAACACATTAATTTCGTTTAAGTAATCACAGAAAAAATAAGGCACTTCACAAATTAGCGCTGATTAATCACTTTGACCCAGTGCAACATTAAAGGCCACAGTGGCTTCGTCACATGATGGAGGCAGACGAGACGACACTACTTTGCCCTGTGATTGGAACATTGACATTTAAAAATTGCCCAGATGGAACTGTTAATACGATATTGTTCTCTGCAGTTTCTGCAGTAAGAAATTTTGTATCATTGGAGTACTTCACGCCTGAAATATCACCTCAACGCAAAGCATTTACCAGTGAACCTGGAGGTCTGAGCTAACACAGCCTCTGATGCTAGCGCTAGTGGCCAGCCTTGTCAAGTCACACTCAACCAGGTGTTCAGACGCAAACTGAGTAAGTCTGCCTGTGACCCATTAACTAACTCCCTTACAATATGGATTGCAATGGACTGCAGACCAGTTTCGGTGGTTAAGGACGGGGGGACAATGGTGTCCAAAATCCAGCAGCTTTACTACGACACATCTGTCAAAATTCATTTGAACTGCAATTTTAAATACTTTAACAGCAAAAGTTGATGTATGCGCTTAATTTAGATTAATTCATCACAGAGCACATAATTAATTAGATTACTTTTTTTAATCACTTGACAGAACAAATTTGTGTTTTTTCATAACTTAAAGTATGAATTTTCCCCATACCATCACCATCATATTTACACATTCATAGCCTATATATCACACTACAAACATACCCCACATACACAGTTGAAAATACCATCACAATTCATCTTTATGAATTCAACTCTTACCACCACTTCTCTGTAAATTCTCCCTACATGAATATCGAAACCCTGATTTAAGCCATCTCCCCGTTCACAGGATCACAACTCCAGTGGGGAAAAAAATCAGTACCTACTGAATATTAGCATTATTAATATATATAATTTGTTGCCTTACAAATAATTGACTGTACATTTATCACATTTAAGAATACTTTAAGCTCCCTCTTAAATTTCTACCAGATTGAATACCTTTTTATACCTGGGATGAGACTCAGCACCTCCAAGTCTGAGGCCATGGTCCTCAGTCGGAAAAGGGTGGATTGCCCGCTCGGGGGGGAGGTCCTGCCTCAGGTGGAGGAGTTTAAGTATCTCGGGATCTTGTTCACGAGTGGGGGTAGGATGGAGCGGGAGATTGACAGGCGGATTGGGGCGGCGTCAGCAGTGCTGTGGACGCTTAACCGGTGCGTTGTGGTGAAAAGGGAGCTTAGCCAGAAAGCGAAGCTCTCGATTTACCGGTCGATCTACGTTCCAACCCTCACCTATGGTCACGAGCTCTGGGTAGTGACCGAAAGAACGAGATCGCGAGTACAAGCGGCCGAAATGAGTTTCCTCCGCAGGGTGGCTGGGCTCAGCCTTAGAGATAGGCTGAGGAGCTCGGACATCCGGGAGGAACTCGGAGTAGAGCCGCTGCTCCTCCACATCGAGAGGAGCCAGTTGAGGTGGTTCGGGCATCTGGTAAGGATGCCTCCCGGACGCCTCCCTTGGGAGGTGTTTCGGGCATGTCCAACCTCGAGGAGACCTCAGGGCCGCCCCAGGACACGCTGGAGGGATTACATCGCCTGGCTGGCCTGGGAACACCTCGAGGTTCCCTCGGAAGAGCTGACGGAGGTGGCTGGGGAAAGGACTGTCTGGGCTTCTTTGCTGAGGTTGCTGCCCCCGCAACCTGGACCCGGATAAGCGGAGGACGACACGACGAGACGAGACGAGACGAGACGAGACGAGACGAGACGAGACGATAGACCTTGTCAGTTGAAGTAAGCAACTTTAAAGGTAGACTATACTCCGCAGGATTGTTGGTTACATGCTCGCCAGCAAAGTGAAAGTAAAAGCCAACCCCAGATTCACTCTTGTCTGGTGTTTTGCCTCACTATATTTGTGTTTTTTTTGTCCATGTCTCTTATATGCCTGCTGCTTACGGTTTGGCACCTGGTCGTTACCTTTTCATAAAGTCCCAACCTCAGCTGAGCGCTGTGGGGGTACATGCCCATAAACATTACGAACACAGAAAACGAGAAGAAAATCAGAAGCTCCAGGCAGAGAGAGGACAGAGTCTCTGCGGAAAAATACACCACCACACACTGAGAGTGGGTCATAAATTATGACTGAGAGGATAAGAGGGATGATGGGTCTATACATTGTTTTTTGGGAAAGTCCTGCATATTATATCTTTAACATCACGTTGGGCTCTAGGAACATATAACAGTCATTACCTTGGACATTTTTAGAAAACTGTATGATCAGATAATTGCAAAAGGATGAACAGGACATTTAATAACAAAACAAAAAAACATTTTTCATCATCAGTATAATATAAAAAACAATTTAAAAGGAAAAACCACAAGAAAAGATAACAAGAGGTAAATTTTTGGAAAGCCACTGTAATGTGAAGATGGTAGGGAGGACAAAGAGAAGTTAAAAACCCGACAGAGAAGAGAGAGAGAGGAAGAGATTAAATAAGTTCTGAAACATTTAGAGAGAGGGAGAGAGAGGTATGATGGAAAGAAACACCTCAGCGGCAAAACGAGGCAGGTGTTTAATTTGAGAATTAAGACAGTGTGAAAGTTCATAAGTATGCTAATGGCTCTGTGCCTCAGTCTGCCAGATGAAGCTTCCTCGTCTGCTCAGGAGGAGGAAATCCACCTGAAACGCTGTCAGAATAATGCACAGTGAATTTTCATTGCCACTCTGCTCCCATGAAGAAAAAAAAAAAAAAGAAAAGACAAACATTTAGTGCCACATGGCTGCCTTCGACAGCCCTGACCGTAAAGCATCATCAACCATTACAGTAAAGTTGTTTCATTTCAGCAGTGGGCATGTTATCCGTCCACCTGCTGGTACTGTATGATCCCTACTGAGGCCTGTGAAATCATTTCTCTTATAAAGAACATATCAACCTACAGAGTAAGACACAATCTAAGCAACACTTAAGGAAACAATATGTCTCTGCCTAAAATGGAGTGTTAGACATACAATTGTCTTTGTCTATTTAGTAATTCAGGTTATTGAGAATGTGAACCAGTCCTGACTAGTAACAAAAGGGTAAGAGTGGCGCACATTAGGTGTTACTTAATAAAAAAGATCTGAGAGTGAGTATCAAGAGGGTAAGGGTACTCAAAAGTCAGCATTTGTTCATACCCCATTTTGGGAGTTACAGTTTGGTGTGGGTTTGATACAGTGGGAAAAAACACAAATGCATAAGGACATGTTTCTTTTAATTTCTTTTGAACTAACAGTTGAGCAAAATGTGTCAAAATCAGACACAGTCCTACTGGGGACTAAGGTAACACTGAAAGTGCCAAATAAATAGAGTAATAAAAAAATTAAACTATTGCATTAGGAGGAGTGTTTCAATTAGTTCAACCTTGGCTACATTTAAACATTCAAAGCACCCAAACATTTATCATCCCAGTGTATCCCAGTGATCAGCTCATCTGGGTGATGCTGTGCATTGCATGTTTCTACACTGCTCAAAATCATATCCTTGGACGGCCGCACAGACCTCCACATGCTAGCCAGAGGTACTCTGACTGCTGTTAGGTACCGGGATAAGATCCTCAGACTCATTGTTGGACCATATGCTGGTGCAGTGGGCCCTGGGTTCCTTCTGATGCATGACAATGCCCGGCCTCATGTGGCTGGAGCGTGTCAGCACTTCCTGGATGACAAAGGCATAGATGCTGTTGACTGGCCCGCCCGTTCCCCAGACCTGAATCCAATCGAACACCTTTGGGACATCATGTATTGTAACATCCACCGCTGCCACATCGCACCACAGACTGTCCAGGAGCTGGCTGATGCCCTGATCCAGGTCTGGGAGGAGATCCCCCAGGAAACCATCCATCGTCTCATCAGGAGCATGCCCAGACGTTGTAGGGAATGTATACAGGCACGTGGAGGCTGTACACACTACTGAGCCACATTATGAGTTGTCCTGAGGAAATTCACAGAAGTTGGATTAGCCTGTGATCTGATTTTTCCACTTTGATTTTGGGTATGATTCTGAATCCAGTCCTAAATGAGTTAATGATTTTGGTTTCCAT
The DNA here is from genome assembly GCF_006386435.1 of Epinephelus moara. Lineage (NCBI taxonomy): Eukaryota > Metazoa > Chordata > Actinopteri > Perciformes > Serranidae > Epinephelus > Epinephelus moara. The sequence continues at coordinate 38,279,525 of NC_065519.1, forward strand.
GGATTGTTCTTACATTATTTTGTTCTCAACGAATTACACTATGTAATCAATAAAGATTATCATTTGGAATAATTCATTCATCGAGATCTGGGATGTGTGATTTAAGTGTTTCCTTTAATTTTTTGAGCAGTGTATTTACAGACCCTACATTGGTAGAGCAATGCTGACACACTGTCCTCGTCTCATACACAACTCTCTCTCCTTTGTTGTTGTAGCTGACTGGGAACCCGCAGGCAGGTCTTATCAATCAATCAATCAATCAATCAATCAATCAATCAATCAATCAATCAGTTTTATTTATAAAGCCCAATATCACAAATCACGATTTGCCTCACAGGGCTTTACAGCATACGACATCCCTCTGTCTTTAGGACCCTCACAGCGGATAAGGAAAAGCTCCCTTCAAAAAAACCCTTTAATGGAAAATATGGTAGAAACCTCAGGAAGAGCAACTGAGGAGGATCCCTCTTCCAGGACGGACAGACGTGCAATAGATGTTGTACAGGACAGATCAACATAATAAATTTACCGTAATCCATATGACAAAAGAGAGACAGAGAGAGACAGATAGATAGATAGAGCGAGAGAGAGAGAGAGAGAGAGAGAGAGAGAGAGAGAGATGTAGGACAGACAGTAATGACAGTAGCTTAATTTAAGTAATGATATTATAATAATAATGACAGCTATTGTGGTACAATATGTTGTAAGTATATATTAATATATGATAGTATATGTATGTGAATAATAACAGTAGAAGTATGACTAATAATAACAGCAGCAGTAGGAGGCATCTGGCAGGACCACGGCAGCAGCACAGCCACGTCACACAATCCAGGCACAGCTGCGATATGAGGTAACCTGCGAGACAGTGGAGCACAAAGGCTCCGGAGAAGAAGCCGAGTTAGTGACATGCAGTAACGCTGAGGTAGCGAGATGCAGTAACAGGACATGAATGTTAGCAAAGGAGGGACAGAGAAGGAGAGAAGGTGCTCGGTGTATTATAGGAGGTCTCCCGGCAGACTAGGCCTATGTCAGCCTAACTAGGGGCTGGTCCAAAACAAGCCTGAGCCAGCCCTAACTATAAGCTTTATCAAAAAGGAAAGTCTTAAGTCTAGTCTTAAATGTGGAGACGGTGTCTGCCACCCAAACCGAGACATAGCTCCGGTGTTTCGGTTGTGCTCACCTTAGTGTGACTGACTCACAGCCAATGCACTAGTTGCACTAATCTCAGCACAGTTTATGTCAGTTTAACATGCTGTGAATGGCACTGTCCTCATACTGCCATTTGTCCTTTATAATGGCATAGATACACCCAATAGATGGCAATAGAGGGCGGAGTCAAAAGTTTTACACAACAGCAAATAAGGTGGAGGAGGTTGTTATATCGTATCTATAAATGGAGGCAGCATTTTAGATGGTGGCGGTCTATGTAGCCATTAATGCAACATATGGACAGAGAGTTCTTGTCACTATATTAACAATTCATTCGGTTCCACCATTTTTTAAATTTCTTCGTCATCTCCTACAGTCATATCTAGCTTGAACTATGCTACACTGCCTCTGTGATCTCCGGTGGATCAATCAATAAGCTTTCAGAAAACGTGCACAAATACAGATGAAATGAACACAGATCACTAACAGAAGGCTCCGTCTGCATCTAACATTGAGCATAAATGAGCCCTTAAAGTTTGTGGCTAAACTCATGCTTGTGTACTTTGGTTCCACATTACGTGTATTAATCTACATACATAGTGTAAACTGTGGGCGGCTGTGTGTACTGGACTGTGACGGTTTGATATGAATGCACAAGCCGTTACAACCCTAGGCAAATTTTGGAGGCAATACAACTAAGTACAAATCAATGGAAAGAACTGGCATAACACAAGTCACAACAAATGAGAATGATCTGTAACTGTGTGACTTTTTTTTTAATTAAAGATGCAAATTAGCATGTGCTAATGCAAAATGTCATGTTACAGTTACAGTATGGAGTGCTACTAAGGGAGAGCAAGTGACTGAACCTGGATCAGTGCATTACCTCCAGACAATACCATGCCTGATAAGATCCAGCATAGGACAGAGAGGCTAACTGTGAGTGAATGACTGATATGTCACTCAGTCAGTCAGTGAGAGTGTGACAGGATAGCTGTAAGTGAGTGAGTGTGATGCAATGCTATTTCAAAATCAGCATGCAGCAAGTCTTCTAATGTGCCCCCTATGTAAATGAATATGTGCACATGTGTATGTGCAGTATGTGAGTGCGTGTGGAGTAAGTGCAGCATGTCCCTGTCAGAGCTGGCACAGAGGGTCTGTGGTGTGGATGGCTGAGACAGCCGGGTGTCTACAGGGCACCGGGGTGTGGCCCCGTCCTCATTGCTGCAGATTTATGGTCCTCAATAAGCATCTCCACACCGGCTGCCAAGACCCGAGTCAGCGGCTAATTAAAACCTTCACTGGAATCCCTGTGACGTCGCAGACCCACCGATACTCTTGTCAGCAGCCAGTCGCATACCTCTGCACACCGCAAACACACACACTGTGTGTCCTGAAGGGAGGGGGCTATCTATATGTACTGTACATGCTCAGGCATGGAATCACACACTCAGCCATGCATTTTCCAACTGCAGACAAGCTCATAAGCAATGATGAATCAGAGTGGGTATATGTCTATTTTATGTACACACACACACACACACACACAATAAAATTTGCCAAATTTTCTTCAACATTCTATTCCCATCTGACCTCTTTAAAAGAAGGATGTCTACATAACCATCATATCCTCATATAGTGGTTAATGTGATATCCTACGAAAATGCACACACTACAGTGCATACGACATTCTACAAATTGGCACCCCACAGGTGACATTACATCCTTAACCTCGGGGTCCAGATTTCTCCTTAGTCATTAGTTCACGGTATACTCAAACTGTGCTGGAAATTCACTGTGCTTGATTTTTTTAACAAGCTTGACACATTTGTGAATCAATTATGGTCCATTCAGAAGGGATCCACAACCCCTTTTGACTGTGACCCGACAGTTGGGAACCACTGATCTGCTTAAAAACTGCCTAATAAAAATAATTAAAGCAGTAGCATTAATAACTTTGGAAAAACTGCTACAGTCAACAGACGTGCAAAGTGAGGGTCAAATGACACGCCACCTGTGTGAGCAGCATGTGATGAACTGCTGCAGCTCTCGTGTGTGCTGTGTCATTGTGGAGGGTGCTAATGCACAGCTGCATTTTATGTATGTAGGTCCATTGTCGGAAAAATACCATCTACTGCATATTTCCAGCCATGTTACAGACAATGGCCGTGTTTCCCAGATCGCTCTTAGCGCTAAGAGCTTCTTAGGAACGCTCTTAAGCCTCCCGTGAAAGAAAAATGCGTTTCCCAGATCGCTCTTAGCTTAAGAAGATCTTTCACTAAGTAGGAGTTGTAAGATCGAGCTGACCCACTCTTAACAGTCTTCTTAGCGGCCAAACTCTCACAGATCCAGCCGCAGCAGGCAAATTAATATTACACTAAGCAAGGAGATGTTAAAACAGTGCGCACCGTATATATTTTGATCTATTTTATACTTCAGATTTATATTGTTTAGCATTAATTGGTGACAGAAAAGAATGAATTTCATTCTGCAGGGAAACACGTATCCTTACTGAGCATATGACAATAAACACTTTGAATCTTGAATCTATATGTTTTATGAAGACCCTGTGTGCGCTCAGAGCTGTGGCACAAGTTACGCACCGAAAGCTGGCGGAAGAAAAATAATAATAATAAGAAAAATAAGTATGAGGAATAACAAGTGTGTTCCTGTATGTGCTGTGTACATCAGGCACACAAATAAAATGAATCATCATAACTATCATTTATCATAATTTGTCCGCACATATCCCACATCTGCATGCACATATGAGATACTTAACTGCATCCAAAAAATGCGTAAGGGCACAACAGAAACACATCCACCCTCCAAACCTGCGACATTCAGATATCAGGCAACTGACAGGTGTAACTGAGCTCAGCTGGAACCTCATCAAGGGACGCTCCACCCGCTACTCTACATAATACAGCATATTCTCGCTGCTAACCAACAGTGTCGCCGTTTGCGAAGCCAAACCATGTGCAAAGCCAAACCGTATATGTAAATGCATTTGTGCGTCAGCACTTCAGTCCACTCGACGTGCTGTCAGACCGGGCTGTCCAAATGAAGTACCGACTGCCCCGTGCTGAGATGCAACGCCTCATCAACTAGTGTCTCCACACATCCGGAGGCCAACCCGGTGCAATTTCGCCCTCAGCCCGGAGGTGCAGTGCCTGGCTGTGTTGCGTTTTTACGCAGTGGGCAGCTTCCTGGAGGTGGTGGGAGACGACACCGGCCTCAGCAAGGCGTCTGTGTTTTTTGTTTGAATATAATACATTTCCTCATGATTCTCTTACCAAGACTACTTATTTAGTTGTAGTCTTGTTTTCATCATGAAAATAGGTCATTAACAAATATTTATTGTCTTAGTTTTTCATTATATTATTAGAACACACATACACACGAGCAGCAGGGAATTAATGCGTTAGGTAGCAGCGCTGTGTGTGACTTATGTCCTGATTAAGTGGTGGGTGATCGATTGATTTAGTTTCAGCACCGCGGTAGTGGCCAGCTCCTGTTAAGAGCTTCTTAAGAGCAACCCTAAGAAGGGCATTAAGAACGCATCTGGGAAACACTAGTATCTTAGCGACCCTTCTTACCAAAGACGTTCTTAACTGTGTTCTTAAGTCTTAAGATTGCTCTTAACTGGGAAACGTGGCCACTGATAGTTGGTTGGTCCACCACTTTGATCCACACTGAAATATATAGTTTGTCAAAGAATTTATACAAATAAGTTGCTTCAGAATCACTCCTACTGACTTTGGTGATTCAAGTTTTAAAGAGTGTGGTTTGGGGTGTGGGATGGGTTGGAAGTGGTATCATGTGACAAGGATCAGCTTGCAGCACATCTGGTTAGCCAAGTAACTTAGCACTGCAGCATCAGAATGCACACTGGGATCTGCAGCAAGCTTTGAGCCTTTTAACTGGATGAAAGTGTTATAGTGTGTTGGGGAGCTAACCTGAAGACAAATACTGCTATCTCCCATGGAAAAGACCCAGAAGACTTGTCTGCAACATCTGTACAGCCTGTGTTTGTATGTGTGTGTGTGTGTGTGTGTGTGAGGGAGAGAAAGAGAGGGAGAGAGAGAGAGAGAGAGAGAGAGAACCCCAGAGGCCACAGGGAAAATCAGTTGTAGCTTCCAACCACAAACCCTGGTGAGACTGCGGACCATCACTTTATACACATATACATACACACTGATAGTTCCACTTGGAGTGTCAGCCCAGCCCATTACATAACTGCTAACAGAGCTCTCTGTAAATTCCTCTAAGGCTGAACTGAAGCTTGTTCCCTCTGGGTTGACATTTGCTCCTCAAACTCACTACTGGCTGAGCAAACCTTTACCTTTAGTCTGTAAGGGTCACCTTACCTTAATTTGGCTCATTTTTGGTAGAGAGTCATGACTCGTTTTTGTATCGTTTGTTTACCGTGCTGGTAAATCTGAATAAATTCTACTGTTTACGGGTTGACTGTGCGTACATCTAATTCTTGTGAACGTGATATCTCAAAATGCCTTGAAGGAATTTCCTCAAATTTGGCACAGATGTCCACTTGGACTCAAAGATAAGCTGATTGCATTTTGGTGGTAAAAGGTCAAAGTGACCTCAAACAACACATTTCTGGCCATAACTCAAGAATTCCTTTGCTATTTATAAGAAAATTTCACACAAACATCTAATAAGATAAAATAATGGAGTGATGACATTTTTTATTTAAAGGGTCAAAGGTCAGCTTCACTTTGATATAATGTTCTGCAGAAATACTTTTGCCAATTATTTCAGGCTATAAGTCAGGAACAGAAGGGAAGACATTTGGCCACATGGTCAGCTGAAGATGTGTTTGAAGCATTGTTGTTTGGCAACGTTGTTGCAGCAACATCCATATTCAAAGCATTTTCTACTGTCATGGCTACATATGTGTCTGGACAGACATTGATGTAAATTGAAACTTGACTGGCTGGTGGAGGCATATAACAGTGAGGAGGTAATTCTAGTTTTAATTTTCAAACTTGTAGTCCCAACCGATGTTGACTCCAGTGACATCACTTGAGAACTCTTAACAGACCTTATACTCCTTTTCCCCCGACACATACAGTAGTACTCCACAACACCTTTTACCTGACTTTTGCCTTCAGTTTGTTTTTGGATCCAACACCTCAATTGGATGTTTTTTGGATGTGTGTACCTTACATTTTGTAAACCGAATGACCTTAACCATAGGATCCATAAAACAGATTTATTTTCAGCAATTTCAGTTGTTTTGGAAGTTACAGATGAATTATGCGGTACTGCTGATAGGAGTGACAGACCAGAAAACACTTCTGCGTATTAATTATAGCCTGTTACAGAGAGTGTTCCCACCTCAAAGTATGAACCCTGGCCCATTGGTTGTTTGGGTGGAGAAATGTGTCTCTGTCTCTATATATTACAGAACAGTGAGTCCGGAGAGAATCCCTTAACCTTAACTATCTATGTTAGATTCTGCTTAGAAGCTAAATTGATGGAAAAACTTGGATGTCACATTATTATTTTACATTCTGCCATTTATCCACATGAATTTGAAGAAAAATACACCATGACTGAATGTAAAAAGAGGTTAATGACACACATTTTGGCATAAAGCTGTATTTACTCAAACTGTACAGACCTACTAAAGTAGTAACACTGTATTGTGGACAGAAATGTGGATGATAATAGCTTTTTACAAAGATGGATGATAACAACTAAACCTGTGAGTGCCCTGTCTTTTGGATGAACAACCTGGCCTTATCAAGAGATTTCTCCAGATGACAAGGTGTGGTTTTGACAGTTTTCTTTTGTTTCCACACATCTCTTTCCAGTGATGAATCTTAGCTCAGATGTGCTTCCTTGATTCCTTAAGACAGGATTGAAGATGAAGGAAGATATCCCTTACCCGTTTTCTTTTTTCTTCCTTTCTTCTGACAAGCAGCGAGCAACAAACAACACAATAAAGAGGAGTGAATGAGTTATGAAAAAAAGCAAACAACATAACTAGAAATTGAAGTGTAAATGAGGATGAGATGTCAGGGTTCATGAGAGGAGGATGTGCATGTCTGTGTGTCCAGAGTCCTCCGTGTGTGTGTGTGTGTGTGTGTGTGTGTGTGTGTGTGTGTCACCGATACAAATACATGCAGTGTTCAGGTCTTTCACAGACTGACAGAGGTGAGGAGGCCAAGTGCTCACACAGTTTTGCATGCAGCAAGTCCCAACATGTTCTCATCCCAAGTTGTCACGTATCGCTGCTTTTTCAGTGTCCTTTCACGTCTACATATGAAACGTTAGATATCCTCCTGCCTATGCTGTTAATCTTCCAGGCCACCGCAACCAATGCCAGGATGTCAAAAACAGTACGTGGTTAGGTTTAAGCAACAAAATCATGTGGTAAGATTTAACCAACAAAAGCATGTGGTTAGGTGTAAGCAACAAAAGTAATGTTTAGGCAACAAAAGTTTGAGGTTAGGTTTAGGCAACAAAAGCACATGGCAACCAATGCTGGGACGTCAATAAAGCATGTGGTTAGGTTCAGGCAACAAAAGCATATGGTTAGATTTATGCAACAAAAGCACGTGACAACCAACAGTGGGACATCAATAAAAAAACATGCTTAGTTTCAGGCAACAAAAGTTAGGTTTAGGCAACAAAAGTTAGGTTTAGGCAACAAAAGCACGGGGTTAGGTTTAAGCAAAAAAAAAGTTATGTTTAGGTGACAAAAGCACATGGTTAGGATGAGGCAACAAAAGTTAGGTTTAGGCAATAAAAGCTTGTGGTTAGGTATAGGCAACAAAAGCACATGGCAACCAATGCCGGGATGTCAATAAAAGCATGTAGTTAGGTTCAGGCAGCAAAAGGTAGGTTTAGCCAACAAAAGCATGCGTTAGGTTTGGAAAAAACGTAATGGTTTGGCTCAACATTCATATGGGAAGCGAACATCAGGCTCCCAGGTGAAAGTCCAGGATTTGTTGGACCCATCCACTGCCCCTCCTGCCCACCTTGTAGGGACTTTCCAGCTCCATATGTTATGTTGTTACTGACACCGTTTCAATCCGACGCCATCCAGCAGCGTATCATACTGCCACAACAGGTGCCATTCAGCCACATTATTCATTCAAACCATTCAAACCTTTGTTTAAGACTCGGGAAATCAATTGAGGGAGACCCTCATTTTCAGTGATGCAGAGCATGAACAAAGACATTAAAACAATTAATAGGCAAACAAAGAGCAATCATGCATATCAATTAAAACAAAAATGAGATAATACAAAACAACAAACAACACGAGCAATAATTGTGCTCTAAAAGTAGAAATACAGGGTGATAAACATGCTAAGGTGTAGATGTATAGGTAAAAAACATTTACACTCAATTAAAACAAGATCCAAGGGAGACCTCCAAGGCCTATGCTAGGGGGTTAATCATATCCTATACTGCTACCAAAAGACGTAAAGATATGGAACAACAAGCTTTATTAGAAAAAAGGTTAAGTGTATCAGAGAGGGAACATGTCAAGAAACCTACAGCAGCTAAATTGAAGGAAATTACTGCTATTCGCTCCACATTAGACTCCTTGTTAACAAAGAAGGCGGGGGAAAAATTAGGATATGCAAAACAAAGATTATTTGAACACGGGGACAAACCAGGATGATACTTAGCCAATTTAACAAAAAAGCAAAGGGCCTCTCAAATTATCGAGTCAATTCTAGACGGGTCAGGGACTTGCTCTTCTGATTATAAACAACAGTTTTAGAAATTTTTATACAAAATTATATCAGTCGGAACAAGCTAGCAATGCCAAAACATTAATGGAAGCTTTCTTCTCCGAACTTGATCTCCCAACTATATCACAAGATCAGAAATCTAAATTAAATGCCCCGATCTGAATTGCGTGAGGCCATTCAGCTTCTTCAAACAGGTAAAGCACCAGGCAGTGATGGTCTTGGTAGTGAGTTCTATGAAGAATTTCAAAGTCTTTTTTTAAAGCCTATGATGAATATGTTTAACCACTCCTTTGAATGTGGCACCCTCCCACCATCATTAAGAGAAGCCAATATTTCTCTGATTCTTAAAAAAGGGAAATGCCCGAAGGAATGCGCCGTGTATAGGCCGATCTCGCTGCTGAATGTAGACTTAAAAATTCTTTCCAAAGTTTTAGCAAGACGCTTAGAACGCCTTCTACCAATCATAGTGAAGGAGGATCAAACTGGCTTTATTAAGGGCCGTAATTCTTATAACAACATTAGAAGATTGCTAAATATTATTCAGCTATCCGAACAGCAGGCAATAGACGTTCTTGTGATTTCCCTAGATGCGGAAAAAGCTTTTGACCGCGGCGAATGGTCTTATTTATTTTTTACACTTGAACGGTTCGGCTTAGGTGACAGCTTTGCTAGATGGGTGGAGGTCCTGTATACCCAGCCAATGGCTGCAGTCATAACCAATGGACTTAGGTCCACAAATTTTATGGTCCAGAGGGGTTGCAGACACTCTTGTTTGCAGTGGCGATTGAACCTCTAGTGGAAGCTATCAGGTGAGACCCTTTAATGGCTGGATAGGATGTGGGTGAAAAATCACATAAAATTACATTATATGCAGATGATGTGTTGTTGTTCATGTTAAACCCCTCCGTATCAGTCCCTCGTCTTATTCAGATTATTGCCCGATTTGCTGCCTTTTCTGGATACAAAGTTAATTTCTCCAAATCAGAGCCGATGCCTCTGGGTAATTTGCGACAACAGCCAGATAACCCTAATCCCTTCCCATTCAAGTGGTCCCCTACAGGTTTCATATACTTAGGTATATATATTACACCTAAATTAAATCAGATATTTCAAGCTAACTTAAACCCACTATTCGATAAAATCAAACAAGATCTGGAGAGATGGAACAATCTTCCCATATCATGGCTGGGCCGAATCTCAGTTCTGAAAATGAATATTCTTCCATGTTTGCTCTATCCAATACAAATAATTCCCATCTTATTCAATCATAAAATAGTGAAAAAAACTGAATGGTTGGTTTAGTTCTTTCATCTGCTGTAAATGCAGATAAATGGATTAGGATGTCAGTATTGCAATTACCAAGTGCTATGGGTGGGCTGGATCTCCCAGATATTAAGAGATACCAATTGAGTGCCCATCTAAGATACATAGCTGATTGGGTTAAATATGACGCTTCCTCAATCTGGCTTGATATCGAGAAGTCTCTGTCCAATTGTCCTCTAAAAAATCTACTTTTTATTGATAAACTAAAATGTATTAGAAAGCTTTACAGCAACCCGGTTACAATTAAATACTGTTAGAGCATGGAGGATCACACAGCATATGGAAGGCAGATCAGGGCTTACATCGGTTTTCACCCCGATCACTGATAACCTGACTTTCTTCCAGGGACCCTGGACACGGCTTTCAAATGCTGGACAGCTAAGGGAATCTCTTCCTTGGGGGATCTTATTGATGGTCCTATCCTCATGACTTTCAATCAAGTTATGGAAAAATATGGCATATCAAGAAATGATCTTTTTCATTATTTTCAAATTATAAAAGACACATCGCTGCTTACTGATATGAATGTCACACAGATAGAAAAACAAGTGCTTCTTCCATTAGAACCTTTTATGCCGGTCTGAGGGATTGCTCAAATCTCAGCGCTCAGGTGCTGGGAGTGATCTGGGAGAGGGAACTGGGGGTTGTGATAACTGAGGAGATGTGGGAGGACATCTGGGATAATGCAAGGAAAATAACAGTTTGTAACCGGACAAGAGCGATGCAACTTAAGATACTGCATAGAGCACATGTTGCTCCACACCGTCTCTCCAAATACAGAACGGATGTCTCTCCATTTTGTCTTAAATGCAAGGCAGGAACTGGTGATCTTGTTAACTGTTTCTGGTCTTGTGTAAAAATACAAAAATATTGGAATGATGTCTTATTTGAAATACGAAAGGTTCTGAATAAGGAACTTGAACTCGACCCGGTCTCCCTCCTTCTGGGTCTTCCCAGTGGCCGTGTAACTGATGTATATCAGAAAAAAACTATATAATGTAATGACATTTTGTGCCAGGAAAAATATTCTTCAGCACTGGATTTCAGATAAAGCCCCCTCAGTCGTGGGATGGCATTGGACAATAATGGAATATATACCTCTGGACTTTCTGACCTGTCTCCTGCACTACAAAACTGATGCCTTAGAAAGAATATGGAAACCCTTTCTTGATTATATCAATGTAAATATTTCTGCTATAATGACAAGGGCATTTGTATAAAGAACTGTATTATTTTTCTTTATTTAGCTCCCATTATATTTCACCCTATACTGTATAATGTACCTGTCACATTTACTTGGAACTGATCTTTCTGTTTGCAATTTTGGTTTTTATGTTGTTACTCCCAGCTTGTTTTTGTTTTTGTTTGGTCCTGTCTTGTGTATGTTTGTTTATTAACAAAAATGAATAAACACATAAAAAAACAAAAAAAACAAAAACAAGATCCGAAATAAGGCACTTAAACTTAGACACTCTGCCACCCTTATGGCACTTTAAGATATTTTGTAGATTATTCCAAGTATAAGATGCACTGTAAGAGAATGAAATTCTTCGTAGTACGGTTCTGATTGAAGGAGTGTGAAGCAACAGCCTATTCTGCGAGTACCATGATTATGTGAGGACAGAGTTAAGAGTGATGAAATATAGAGTGGAAGCATCTGTATCAAAGCTTTATAAATGAACAAATACTAATGCTGTTCCCACCTCACAGCCAACTGTTGTGGCCAGCCAACCTTTCAGTAAAGGTGGCAGTGATGGGTGCTGTAAGGATCACCTGTAATGAACCTTAGGGCTGAGTGGTAGACAACATCAAGTGATTTCAGTGTAGAGACAGCACCTTTTTGGTATACAACATCACCATAATCCAATACAGACAAAAATACAGATTCTACAATTCTTTTCCTGTGTACAAAAGGAAAACAGCTCTTATTTCTGTACAGAAAGCCAAATAATGTCTTTAATTCGAAAATTTCAGTGTGGTGCTTAAATTTAAGATTGTCATCCAGCCAGATACCAAGGTATTTATACTGTTTAACTTTCTACATGGATGAGCCATTCACAGAATGAATATTGAAAGACTCATTATGAGTAGCCTTGGTGAACAGCGTCCATTTGGTTTTGTCTGAGTTAAGTACTAGCTTGTGGTTATGTAATTGAAGTTGAAGCGAATCGAAAGACGGTTGTAGATGTTCAATGGCTGATTGAGCAGATGTTGTTATAAAACTGTGTCATCTGCATACAGATGAAATTTTCATGGTTCATTTATGTAGATTGAAAACAATGCTGGTCCCTGACACTGAGCCCTATGGGACACCTTTAGTAATATTCAAAAATTTTGAATGAACATCACCCATCTTTACCATCTTTACGCATTGCAGTCTATTGGAGAGATAGTTTTCAAACCACAGGCAGCTGACAGAATTAAAACCAATGCAGGACAATTTCTTTAAAACTAACAAATGGTCAACTGTGTCGAATGCCTTACACAAGTCTTTAAACAGAGCAGCACAAGACATTATGCTATCCAGGTCTAGTGTAATGTCATTTAGAACCAGGGAGGATGCAGATATGTAAGTGTGCTTACGCCTAAAACCAGACTGATAGGGAGTGAGTATAGAAAACAAAGAGAGATATGATCTAAGTTGATTATTTACCAGGGACTCTAAAATTTTAGCAAGGCAACATAATTTGGAAATAGGGCGATAGTTATTTATAACGGTTTTATCGCCTCCTTTATATAAGGGAAGGACATAGGCTGTTTTTCAGGCTGTGGAGATTATTCCAATGGAGATGGTCAGGTTGAATATATGAGTTATACATTATGCAATAAGTGGCACAGAAAGTTTAAGGAAAGCATCTTATAGTGGTTTCGAAAAGGTGTCCAGATGCAGAAAAATGACTAGAAAAATAATACCTCTTTTCCCACCAATATTGTTAACATCTGCTCTGCCTTTAACAAACTGATTTAACAACCTTCCAAAATATGCTCTGATCATGAGAGGAGCTGGTGAAAGCGAGTAAATAGCAGTCTGACTTAGCCTTTCTTAATCCAGCAGTACAGCAGTTCCTAAGTTCTTCGAACACAAGCCAATGGGAGGGGCATTTAGACTGCCTCGCTTGAGCCCAAGCGTTATTCCTAGAATTAAAAAGAACAGCTAAGTCTGCCGTAAACCATGGACTCAACCTAGCTTTTACTCTATATTTTTTTAAAGGGAGCATGTTTATCAACAACCAAATTAAAAACACTGGTAAAATGATTCAAAGCAAGTTCTACATCAGGGATTTTGGTAACATTGGATATGGTGCTATGATACAAGTCATGTAGAAAAACCTGATTATTGAGTTTTTTCAGATTCTTTTCAGATATTGTATGGGAAGATAATTTCTTAATGCTGACATCTCTGATGCAGGCAATAAGACTATAATCACTTATGCCAGGGTCAAATACACCACTGAAGATGTATTTATCAGGCTTATTACAAAGAATAATATCAATTAGGCTGGATTTTGAGGTATTATGTGGGTTCGAGCGTGTGGGTTAAGAAATTAATTGTGTCAGATTCATACCGTTACAAATATGTCTGAACTTTTTTGATACAGGTAATACTGATGACATTTTAGTCTAGTTTTAGTCAATGAAAATTGTATTTTAGTCTCTTTTTAGTAATGCAATTCTATTATACCCAGTCAATATAGTATAGGTACCTAGTATAGTATAACTAAACCAAAACTTTTTTTTCTAAATTAGCTCCCAGTTAGAGCTAAATATATATTTATTTATACAACAGTTAGTTCCGACCGAGTAATTTGATTGGACGAGAGGCATTCCGTGAGTGCTGATATAGAGTATAACATCACTGGGACTTGT
>NC_065519.1:38294004-38309549 GCF_006386435.1 Epinephelus moara
ATTTTAGCAGAGGTTTTATTTTGTAAACCACATTTAGTCTCGTTTTTATTCGTCAACAATATTGCATTATATATTTAATTATAGTTATTGTCACATGACCACCATTTACGTTGCGTCTCGTCTCGTTTTCGTCACGTGATAAAGGTTCGTTGACGGCGATATTTAGTCATACTTTTCGTTGAAGAAAGCAACACTACCAATCAGTAGAGATCAACGACTCACCCAGAATCTGACGTCATTAGTATCCATGCCTCGGGGGTGCCGAAAACAAGCGAGCATTGCCCGTTTAAAATGTCTCCGTCGTCGTGCGCGCCCAGCTGCATCGCCATTAAATCCAGTTTGGCAGCTTCCTTAATTTGGTCCTCCATTAACGTGAGTAGTGGCGAAATACCTCGATAGCATTGTTAATGTGGTCTGTAGGATCTGTAGCGGTCGCCATTGTTGCTATCCTCACCAGTTACCCACCGGTGCACAGCTTGACATCAGCATGGCGCTGATTGGCTAATCGCTAGACCCACCCCCACCCCCGGCGTTCATTGGTCCGTCCATCGTTTGGACGAGATAAATCGGAACTTCATTGCAGTATGCCAGACCAGAGATGCAAGCCTACTCAGCTGAGTGGGCGGGGTCTATGGTCTGGAACCAGGCCATTTCTTTCTTTCTTTCTTTCTCCCGCCGCCTCTTTGAGCTGGAATTTGACCCCCTAAACATGCTCACATCCTCATCAAAATTTACATGCATGTCAGGACTGGCGAAAAACTTGATAAAATGAAAAAAATTACCCCAAAAGTGCCGAAATGGACTCTCTAGCGCCACCTATACACACTAAAATGGCCACTGCGGCCCGTAGGAGTGTCGTAGAAAGATCAAACCAAAACTAGCTTGTTCGTCCCATCGAGACCTACAAATCACACACTGACACCCCTGACCTAAATCCAAGAGGAAGTGAGCTAGTGCCTCTGAAACTAACATGAGCAAATGTGGAGAAATTGTCAACTGTGAGCTAGAGTGGAGAGAGGTCTAAAATGGTCTACAACTTTTGTCTTTAAAGTTGTCTATGTGAGCTGGAGGCCGAAACGGCATGAGTCTGAGGGGTAACACTTTACAATAACCATCATTTATAAATGGTAAACAGACCATTTATAAATGGTAAATAGATAATTTATTAATATTTAACCATCATTTATAAGTGGCAAACAGACCATTTATAAATGGTAAATAATTAGTATATTAATGTAAGTTAATAGTTACTTTACCAAAACATGGTTACTCAAGATAATCCACAAACCTTGTGAACAGTTGACTATTATGGCAGTCATCTTTGGTAGAAAATAGTTCTCTATGAAACTGCTCACAACAATGACTGTGGATAATCTCGAATTACCGGGTCATGATTTCTATAAGGAAACATTGCCTTCGAGTTTGTCCAATGTATTTTTTGGCGCTTTGAGCACCACAAACCCAATGCCATTCAATTCCATTGTATTGTGGTGATAGTAGACATCTCTACAGCTGATGTCTCTAAACCTTGCCAAATCACACAGAGACTATCTTGATGGATTGATATCACTCTGGGGAAGAGGAAAAATATGTTGGTGTTTTTTCTTTGTATTTTTTGTAAACTTCTCCTTTAACCCTCCGGTCCCTCTTAGACGGAAAACATCCTTTTCAGTCATTTTTCAGTTTTTATTTTTTATAACTTTGGCTGTGTTCATGCATATAGCATGACATTTAGTCAGAAACCTTATTTTTGGTGATATTTTTGAAATTTTAAAGCCGCTCCTAAATCAGGCCTAAAATACACAAATGGAAACCTTTTACAACACCTTGCCCTCTCGGATGAAAAACGTCCCCATTGAAACCCATTGAAATGACATTTTTTGATTCCCCTTCAATTTACATAAAAACATGATTTTTTTCTATCTCTGGCAGTCAGGTTGATTAGAGAGCCCCAAGAATGGTAAAAAACAAAAACAAAAAGAGAACAAACAGATGGGGCCAATTTCCATTTTTGGGGCCCTGCTGTCTTTTCAATGCAATTCCTGGTTTGGCCACTTGAAGCACTATAGGCCCCTAACAGGGAGAGCAAATGCAGAGTAGATCAAAAAATGGTCTTGCTGTGCTCATAAGGATGTGACAGTGTGGTCTGTATAAAAATATTGCAATATTAGTTTGTGTGTGTGTGTATACATGGACTCAAAATTCACAATGTCAAATCCCTATGTGAAAATATAGCTAAATGTAAAACCATAAATTCCGTATTTGTTCATCACATCCTCATGGCAACTTAGAAACATGAATTTCTCTCTCTCTCTCTCTCTCTCTCTCTGTGGTTAAAAGATTTAAGCAAAAAAAAGAAAACAATATTAATATTTAATATTTTTATGGTTGTTTTTCAACTATACAGGTGGGACAAGGGGACAGGTGTGATTTTTTTTATAAGGGGGACCTGAGGGTTAAATGATAGATTATGCTAGATAAGTACTTTGGTAATGAAATGGTTAGAATTTCAAACAAAAATTTACATCCCTAAGCACAAATGTTTCAGATTTCTAATCCAACATCAATAAAACTTTTTTACATAGGAACCCTTCCCCGTGATTCACCTCTTCTGCTAAGTGATGCCTTTTATTTTGCCACCTTCTTCTTCTTCTTTCCCTTTTCGATGTGGCTCTTTACTTTGCCCCTATTCTTTTTGTACCGTTTTCTTCTTTTCTTCTCATCCTCTGAAGAGGAGGAGGTGGCTGATGAGGAAAAGGGGGGTGCAGATGATGATGCTGACTCTGTCACTACAGCATTGGCCTGGGCTAAAAAGAGGAGAAAATTGTGTAGTGTAAATAATAATAATAATAATAATAACAGTGTTAACAGCAAACAATGTGCTCACACTTTCAAAGACATTAAAGTAGGGCTGCTCAAGCAGGGTTGGGTATTGTTTGGATTTGATTAATTCTGGTTCTGATTCTGCTTATCAAATCCAGTTCTTATTGAATCTTAGAATCTCCAATATGATTCGAATATTTTTGGTGGGGGAGAAAATAATAATATATATATAACCAAATATAATAATAATATCAAGAACCAAAATTACTTTTAGTTCGTGGTGAACAAAGTGGACAAACAGCCCTTGCATATCTCATTGCTAAGTTGTCACACGATGGGTGCAAAACTGTTGCTGTGGTGGCGCAGCGAGTAAAGTCATCGGCTCTGCGAACATGAGATTGCAGGTTTGAATCCCCAAGTATACACTAGGTGCACTCATGGGTGTGCCAATGTATCCATGTGGCATGCATTCACTTTCCTCTAAAGGTTGTATGAAGTCATTAAATGCCATTTCTTCTTGGATCCCGGTCATTGCCGCTTGCGGCTATATTTAACCAACATCATTCAAGAGGGAGTGATGTTGTACTGTATATCGTCATGGCTGTGATTCGGTCATATGCACGAGGCCGCGGCCTCGATATATACAGTACAACATCACTCCCTCTTGTGTAATATTGCTTAAATATATAAATATACAGTAAATAAATCCAAAACACTCCCACACAGGGGCCGTGGCATTTGGTTTAGGAACAAGTTCCCTGTCTTTCTCTTACGCTCAACTCTGTGTTTTCTTCTCCGCCTCGTCTCCCCCTCACGAAGATCGCACTGTGTGTGTGTGTGTGTGTGTAGCCCATAGCCCCGCCTCCCCCACAGAGGCAAAGACACTCGATGACAAGAGCTTTCCCTCCGTTCATTACACTAATGAACCAACTCACCTGGCTGCCAGACGATGCACGGCAGTGAACGCTCTTGTTGTCCAGTGAAAAACAGAAAAAAACAGACCACACACACACACACACACACACACAAGTGGCTCACAAGCAGTCTGTCGCACGCGTGCTAATAGGTAAATAAATTAATCGCACAAACATTTTTTTCCATTGCCCTGCTACAGTAGAATGTAGGGCTGCACGATATTGGAAAAAACTGACATTGCAATATTTTTTTTTTGTTGCAATATATAGCCTATATTAAAAAATACAAGAATTTTCACCAGATGACTTAAGGTAAAAAAATTAAAAAATAGTGGCGGGGCTTTTACTCACCACAACTGCAGAGGCTCCCAGCTTCATTTGAAACAGACTACATTATAAAAGGGCCATTATTTATTAATCCCTCTGTGTTTCTATATTTTTACTTTTTATCCACTCCCGTTGCCTTGATAAAGATAATGCATGGCGCCGTCATTTCAAACTCAGCACTTCCTGTACTTGTTTCAAATTAAAAGCCACTTATAACCTCGGCTGAGAGAATCCCTCCATTTTCTAAGTAGGCTTTTATTGTGAAACATTTGTAGGAACTTGTGGAGAAATCAGTGACTTTTATGTTTACGTATGGTACTTCAAATGTAGCTCCTGCCATCTGCTGACGCTTTTAGGTGACTACAACAACATGTCGGCTGGCACATGAACAGACACAGTGACTGAAATAATAGTGAAAGTAATATAAATAGGACAAGAATAACCCGATGACATCACACACGTCGTGAAAGAGGACCAGGGATAATTGGTGAGTACCATCATGTAGTGTGTCATGTCTGTCGGCCAAGTCACGGCACGATTTTATGACTCCACAATTGTGTAATGTGACATAGTGACTGTCAGAACGGGCAGAAAAGTCATGTAGTGTGTACCAGGCATAAATCCTCCTTTACCGTTTCTCCCCCTTGTATGTCGCTCATTTTCAGTGTGTGACTGCAGTGTGTGCATGAGAGGGGGAGGGGCTGCTGTTGTCCGAGAGGGAGAGACAGAGAGAGAGGTGAGAGGAGCGGGAGCGGAGCAAAGAGTGAAGCTTCAGGGCTGCTTTTCTGAAGCAAAACAAAAGTTTACATGTTCTAAAAAAAGAGAAAACATTGCATGTCCCACAATGTGACTATCACACATGCGCACATCGTGATGGCGATGTTCAAACGATAGCTTGCGTATGTGTAATGACATGAGGCATTACGTGGTATCGGACTGGTCATAGGCTGTACTTGCCGATGCCCGATGTTGCATTTTAGGCAGTATCAGAGGTATTTCCGATACTGGTATCGGTACAACTCTACTAATTAGAGATTATGTATCTCTGTGTAACCCTGGAATGGGAAATAAAGAAAAAATAAAAAGATTAATATTGAGTGCTCAAGCTACCTAATAAAAATGTTTTGCCTGTTAACGCATCTCTGTGAGATCCCTGCAGCAGCGATCAGCCGATTTCTCTGCTCCCAAAACTGTTACAAATCACTGTTGCAAAATAATGATGTTCTTTGGTGTGACAGCGCTGTGGTTAAAGGGTCATATTATGCAAAATTCACTTTATTATGGTTTTTTAACAGTTATTTGCGTCCCCTAGCCTGCCTACACACCCCCAGAAATGAGAAAAGTCTGTCCTCTCTCTCTCTTGCTGGCTCCACCTTTCAGAACATTTGTGCCCAAACATGCCATTTAGAAATTTTCCCTTAATGACGTCTATAAGGGAAATTACTCCTCCCCCAGGTTGGTGACACTCTCTGACACTCCCCTAGCCAGATGAGGTCTGCCCTCTGAAATTATCTTGCGGGCGCAGGGCGTAAAATTAACACCCGCCAAGCGCCAATGGCGGATAAAAAATGAGTTTGGCATGTAAAACAAAAACACACACCCGCCAGTGGCCGATGGAAAATTTTGAATTGCATGTGGGTTTTTTATGTGCTTCAACCATTTCTGCCAGCTGTGTCAGACCATTTTGACCCTCGCGGCTTATTGTACGTGTGCCGGGAACACATGATGTCAGCTACCGGAACCCTGGGCATTCTATGGTAACTTCTGAGCAAGATGTGGCGACACATTTCTGCCATGAAGCCACCGCCAGAATAGGAAAAACGAAGATGAACATGTTGGATTTGGACAGGAAGAACAGACAGTTAAATGGAGTACAAATGTCGCAGGGCATTTTATTGAAAAATGGAAACTAGACAACGCTGGCCAGCCGCGGTCATGGCTGACCTACGACCCCCACACCAACACAATGAGCTGCAGCCTTTGCTGCAAGCACCCCAAAGAAACAGAGGACAGGGTTGGATTTTACTAAAGTTGGATTTTCATACGAAAAACGTAAGGTAATTATTTTTAGTCAAACAAGGCACGATTTTTTTTATTTGGCTGGTGAAAAATATGTTTGGCCGGTAAATTTTTGGAGGTCACTAGCCAATGGCAGATGAGGTAAAAAGTTAATTTTACGCCCTATGCGGGCGCCATTTTTTCCCCCTTGCAAACACTCTGATAGAATGAATATGGCAAGCATGCGAACAAAGCATGGCAGTTGCTGTGTTGTTGATTGCAACACCCAGCATAGAGGTCTATTTTCATTCCCTTCGTCAAAGGCTCTGAAGACTCAGTGGATTGATTTCATTTTTAATGGAAATGTACTCTCAAAACTCCCTAAAATGTTCTATGTGTGCTTTCACCATATTACGGACAACTGCTTTATTAACCTTGGTCCATATAAAGCAGGCTTGACTAAAAGTCTGAAAATAAAGCATGGATCTGTACGTGACACAGTATCAAATGTGGAAGTTTTACTATTTCGTGTTGCTTTACTGTATAAGCCTATACAGTACAATGGCCTGTTTTCAGTAGTATACTAGAGGGACTTTTCAGGCTGTGTATCCAGGACCAATGTGGTTTTTGGGCAACATACCTCAAAAAGACTGTTGTAGGTCCTCTGAGACCTATGTGAACTTGTTGTAAATGAGTATAATATGTCCCCTTTAAGGTCTGGTTAGGTTTAGCAATAACAACCACTTAGAGTTAGGGAAAGATCATGGTTTGGGTTAAAATAGCCGGTGTTGTCACCACAAAAATACCTGTTGTCAAGGCAACAGTAAACAAACTCCAGGAGCCGGTCGCACCAAATGGTCTTTACTACGCCTGGTCGTAACTCCTAAGACTATCTTTGTTAAGACCAGTCTTAAGGAGTGGACTTACGCCAGTTGCACCAACAGGGTTTACGCCTGGTCTTAGCTACGCTGGTTTTAGCTGTGCGCGTCCATGTGAATGACCCCGGAATGCCCCTCGCGGCCTGCCTAGAGGAGCACGATGACGTTAAATGACGCGCCGCTGAATCACCCCGTGTGCTTGACAGATGACAATTGACAGCTGACAGCCCCTCTCGTCTGTGTTGACAGTTTATTTACAGTTTAAGATTTGAAGAAAACATTAAGGATCAACGAAAAACTTTACCGACACTGAAATTAGAAAATTAATCAAGCTGTACAGCCAGCACATAGACGTATCACAAATAAGAAAAAACAGTTGGTATGGGCAGAGATAACGGGGCACATCAATACGTGTTCAGACTCTGGCTGCCTTCATACAGAGGCTGACATGAGGAAGAAGTAGAAAGATCTCCTCAGCAAGGCAAAAAATACATCTCCTCCAAAAAAAATCATCCAACTGGCGGGGGTCCTCCCCGAAAACCTCAATTTACAGTGACATCATTGTTGACGTATTTGGGGAGGATTCCCCTGCCTGGTGGGAAGGCTGGTGGTAGTGCTGCGTTGCAGCCCAACACAAACTGTAAATCCGGTGACAGCTCTTCAATAAGTTCAAACAGATCTCTCCTACCGAATTGAAACCTCTCAATCAGCTCCTCGTCATTATATAGGCTATGTCCAATTGCTTCTGTCCCTAATTACCCTCTCCCGTCT
Source organism: Epinephelus moara (assembly GCF_006386435.1). Classification (NCBI taxonomy): domain Eukaryota; kingdom Metazoa; phylum Chordata; class Actinopteri; order Perciformes; family Serranidae; genus Epinephelus; species Epinephelus moara. The sequence continues at coordinate 38,301,716 of NC_065519.1, forward strand.
AAATGCCCACTCGTATACAGACGGTGGATGAGACGTGCCATAACCAAGTTGCGCTCTCTGCACTCTAGAGCGCATGAGAGCAGCTTGATAATGACCTTACGCCTGCTCTTGACTAGGCGTAAGATTTACGCCCGGTCTTAGTGAGAAGAAGGCTTACGCCCTGTTGGTGCAACCGGCGTAACTATAAGGTCGGACTTAGGACGCCAAGTTATGACCGACTTAGCTTAAGACCAGGCTTAAGACCAGTTGGTGCAACCGGCCCCAGAATGTGACAGCAATCACTTTCTGCATTTAATCTATCTGGCCTTCAGTACTGTTGTATGTGTTTGAATTGTGTGCATCCTTCCTTCATTATTCACACATCTTGATCTGTGCTCCTACCCCACTGTGCTTATTTGGTTGCAACAACATATCACAATAATAGTAGCTGCCACAGATCATGCTGCTGCTGATCCATTGTCATCTGACAGCTCGCAAATTTTGGACCACATGTCATTTGTTTACAAAATTACGTTCGCTTAACAAGGAACAGTATGAACCATACAAAAATTAAATTGCAACAAAGTATCATCACCCCCCCCCCTTCCAGATTTAGTGAAAGGTCTTTTAGGTGAAATAAAATGTTACAGAAAAAAATCAGTCAGGTTGCATGCACATGTCAGGGTCTGAATCAGTCTGAATCTGCATGAAGAGTGATGCTGCGTTCAAGTATAACTCGGAGGTCACAGATTCCGACTTCCGAGTAGGAAAAATAAAATAACAGCCCGACAATTTGGAGATCCCAGTCGACAACTCGGGTTTTTTTCTGTTTTCTAAACCCCCAGTTCGTCGTATGAAGTAATTTCACCATGGCTGACCACATTGTAAACGAAGAGGAAAATGTACATTTTATGTGTTTTTATGAATTTTAATGACCTCAACCTCCGACTTTGTTACTCGAACGTACCTAGGTCAGAGATGACGTATTTCCCACCTCCAACCATAAGCGAACGCAGCATGACCTGTACTTGACCTGTGACCTCATGGCACACTTTTGGCGCAAACAGGAAGTCTGAATAGCTCAACAACAAAACAAAAAAAGGAAGTCTGCATAGCTCATTTGATGGAAAAATGCTGGGTTTAGCCACTGAACTGAAGGAGTTAATTGAAGGTTCTAGATCTAAAAGAAAACACCACTTGAAACTTATAAAATGGCTACAAAAAAGAAAGCTTATCAAAAAGAAAATGAAATGCAACATTTGCCAACACAAAATGAAGATGAAGGACTGCAGTCGTGGAGATTTCTATAAATGGCAGGTAACGTTAGTCAATTTCTGTTGAATTTTGTCAACAGAGGGCCAACCACAAAGGCATTGTCACAAAATCAGTCCGGTACAAGTCTTTCTTCAGCAAATCCAAGATGAGCCTTTTCAGCTGGATGCGATTCTTGTAAAATGTATGGAAATAATACTAAAATATCTACTGGATATATTAAAAACTACATAGAAATAATTTACATTAATAGAAAGAATCTCAATGCCTGTCATTTAAATTACACCAAAGCCAGAGGTGGGTTACGGTAGGCTATATAGTCGCATATGCTGTCAGCATAAGCAGTCTGTTAAAAGATAAACATCCCAGAGGGTTTTCGTAGAGGTCCCCGCTGAGATGTACAGGAAAGATGTGCTTGACGCTCATATGGGGTCAGACCACCACACTGCAGCCTTTCAGGCCCATGCAACAAAGTGATCACAAAGACAAGATGATTTAATAAAGTGCATTTATTACATAAAAATAAATGTAACCTTTACGGATCTTTTGTACTACATTAGCACTTCATGCACACAGTGTTCTAAGTCTTGAATATACTGAGCGAACAAAAATTTGAATGCAAATATAAACTGCAGACTGCCTGCTGCGCCATCTGACCGAATCTGATCGCGCCAATATGGGTGGGTACCACCAGGCCTGAAAAAACATTCTAGGGGAAACACTGTATTTGTATAACACCTTTCATACAGGTTACTGCAGTTCAAAGTGCTTCACAGATGACTGACAAGCCAAATAATAGAACAAGTGTAGACTGTAAAAACAACAAAAAAGCAAAAACAAAGAATTTGAGATCAATGCAAGAAAATAAAAAATGTGAAAATGTAATAAAAAGTTACATTTAAAAGCTGTAATAGCAGCAACAGTAGTAAATTCTGTAGGTTTTAGTAGGTTTTAAGTTTATGTTTAAAGATTTCAACTCTTCCAGATCCGTAGGCAGACTGTTCCAGTGGCTCAGAGTAAAACTAAAAGTTGCCTCACCAGTCCTGCACTTTGGAACAACTAGCAGACTCCTGCCAGAGGACCTGATGGGCTATAAGCATATTACATGTACAATGCCTATAAAAAGTATTCACCCCCTTGGATGTTTTACCCTTTACTGCTTTTATAAATCAGTCATGGTCAACATAATTTGGTTTGTATGACAAAAAAAAATTACCAAAAAAAAAACCCTCTTTAAGTTTAGGAAAACTTTGTGCAGTGATGTCCATTATATTAACCATTTGTGAACTCCAGATTAATTCTTTTCCAATTCTTTTCTATTTCATTTATTTTACTGAGGGAGGTAATATTGCTCATAACTCCATGACAGTTTGTTCCATCATCATGAAACTTTCTTTAACCCTTTATGACGTACCATAGAACAAGTCCGCCAGAGCATATCTTTACAATTTTACCTGCTGTAGGGCCATTTTTTGGAGTATTTTAATATGCTATACATCAATACAACCCTTAAATCCCATATGTGTGGACATATGTCCATACTAATGAAAGAAATTGCTAAAAAGTGCAATAAACCACTAAAAAAATGAAAATCGTTTTTGTTTTTACACATATTTTTCTAAATACAGAAATATCATGGCTGTATCCCTCAAAATTGTATATGTAAAAAAGTTGCACAAAATCCTTTCAAACCACAGAAAATTTATTTTGAGTGTTTTCATAACTTAATTTTTGAGATACACTCATTTTTATAAGATGTGACAAAAACGAAAGTTAAATGCACATTGTGCACAATTAGCAAAAATACAACATGTACATCAAAATAAACTATTTACAATACAACAACCAAAGTTCAAAGTCAAACATTACTTCAGTAGCACCAGGGGAGCTGTGATAGGTCTTGTGACAGTTCCTGTCCATGATGAGCAATATTTTTGCTGCATTTTTATTGGTGTTGGCACACAGTGTTTTGATGGCAGCCCGGTGAAAGTACATCCTGAACAGCTCAGATGGAGAGGGATTGTCCACATACTGTGATAGAGGTGGCTGCACACCTGGCCTCCTTTTGGGCAGAAAATGTGGTAGGGGATGTGGCAAGATGTCAGGCTCCTTTTCGGTTCTCCAGCCAGCTGCATCACCAGGGAGTGTCTCTGACCTGGAGCCTCTGTTTGCTGGAGACCGACTCCTTCCTCCCCCTCTGCCTCCCTCCGGGGTGCAGGGCGAGGAGACCCCCCCACTTCCTCCTCCTCATCATCGTCAACTCTGCATACAGATGTTACACAGTGTGTTAGATGTGTTCAACATGACAGTAATACAATAATGGTGCGTATTTAGTGCAAAATGCTTTCAGTTGTGTTACATATATATTTTCTTTACTTTAACTCAAAAACAAACAATATTTCATTAGTGTGGGCAGGCACATAGTAATGCCGACATTGCTGGGCTGTACCTTGAATCACTGTCATGCCCATTGTCATAGTAAAGAATGCCTTCCCAGGTGTAATTGCTGAAGTATCGTCTGCATAAGGCCACAACATTTTAATTTGATGTATTTTTAGGTTTGCACAAGGCCTATGATTGAGACAAATCGACATGATGACAGATGACATTGCTGGGAGCTCAAGAACACTGTCAAAGATGGCCACAAAGCTACGAAATGCCTGTGTTGAGGCAATGGAGAGAAGGAAGAAAAGGACAGAGACTGGGAGGGCGTAAAGAGTTTGTGGTTACCGATGAAAGCCATTTCAGACACAAAAAGAAGGTAAGTGGAAACAGCCATATGCCTAAAATTTCTGTGGGAATTCCTGCCACAAACCCAGCGCCTTCCAGCTCCATTGTATTGGAGTGAAGGCAGACATCTCTATGGCAGATATCTCCAAAAAACAGCAAATCACACCAAAACTATCTGGGTGGACAGATAGCACTCCGGGCAAGAGGAAAAATATATTTCGCTTTAATTTTGGGTGAGACAGATGTACAGTCAACAGTAGTATGAGTAGGGGAAGATGTGCTTTTATATTAACATTTGAAATGGTGGAAAATCCAAAATGGCGGACTCAATAGGTCATTGTGACAAATTAATTTTCCATGAGGAGCTGTATCTTTGGGTTTTGTCACTGTATGAATAACAGGTAAGGAGATTGCCACCTAATGCTCACTAATGCTGACTGCAAATCTGAAAACATTGTCATGAGAAAACTATTTGCACTAAGAGGAAGGATTTGCTGATACAATGGTGGGGGTGAATAGGCATATAATCATTTTTATAACTCATTAAAGTAAATTAAATTAGCCTAGTTTAACTTTATGTTTTAATGGTCAAATGATTACCATATATTAGTCACACATCATCATGTGAATGACTACCATTTCTAATATGTGTTCTATTTGAATATTTTGACAGTATGGACATGGAAGAATGGTTGGTGGGTGGACACGGAAAACGTGGGTGTTTGGAATGCTGGGCGTGAAGCACAGAGGACAGAAGACGATGCCTGTTCTCCGCTTGGTGGAAAGACGGACCAGACGAGAGCTGATCCAACTGGTTCTGCACCATGTTCGGACGGGATCCACAATACTGACTGATGAGTGGCGGGTCTACCGTCAGTCAGGCTCTGCCTGAATTTGGATATAAGCATTATACAGTCAACCACAGTGTGGAGTATGTTAATGCTGACACAGGCTGCCACACTCAACACATTGAGAGGGCCTGGAGGAGCTACAAGGAGACCATCGGGAGACTCCGGGGGAATCGCAATGAGGATCTACTAAGAGCTCACCTGATTATGATTGAGTGAAATGAATGGCTGGGTAAAAAACAGTATAATGGTCCACTGGGATGCCTGCTCCATGATATTGCAAAGCAATACAAATAGACAAATAAATGATGCCACTGCCACAATCCACTTCCACTATCCACTTCCACAATAAACCGGAAGGTTTATTGTGGAAGTGGATTCCTCGGCTTTGCTTGTCTTTTAGTTACTGTCCAGTTCTTTAGTTTATTCCAGTTTGACCTGACATATACTTTATTTTTCACTCTGTTGTCAATTACACACAGGTCCGAACACACACATGCACAAACTGTCAATTACACACAGGTCCGAACACACACATGCACAAACTGGACCTATACATGCATTAAGTGGAGAAATGTCAGAGTGGGGCTGCCCATGACAGGCGCTCCGAGCGGTTGGGGGGTTCGGTGCCTTGCTCAAGGCAGTGCCCAGGAGGTGAACTGGCACCTCTCCAGCTACCAGTTCACACTCCATATTTTGGTCCAGACGGGGACTAAAACAGGCGACCCTCCGGTTCCCAACGCAAGTCCCTATGGACTGAGCTACTGCCGCCCCAATAGATCACCAATTAAAGATTTAATAAATGTCAAATAAATGTTACCCGATGGTTTATAAACCAATTATTAACCATTTACAAAGTATTACAAACATCAGTTGCAACTTTACAATAACCATCTAAGTAATGTTTATAGATGGTTTATAAACCATCTTAAACCATATTAACCATTTACAAAGTGCTACAAATAAGAGGTCTTCTACATATTTAATGTTTATTGATGTTTAACCAATTTCTTAAAGGTATACAAATCATTTGATAATCATTAACAAATGCTTAATATAGTGTTAAAAATGTGTAACTATAAACATTTAATAAATAGTCCATGAATAATTAATAAACATTATTCATTATAATTTTATTGTTTGTTAATGTTAATGTAACTATTAACTATTATCTATTTACCAATTATAAATGGTCTATTTGCCATTTATAAATGATGGTTAAACATTAATAAACTATCTGTTTACCATTTATAAATGATGCAGCTTTAATTAATTGCTACTTCTGCATCACTAATACTTTTCTTTAACCACAATTCAGTCAAAATAAGGATATCAGGCTCAGACTGAGATATTAAAACACCAATGTGATCCATTTTATGATTTTGTAATAAGCTTCTTATATTTAAATACATCAAACCCAGGCCTCTCCTTGACTTAAAATAATGAGGGTCTAAGAAGACTTGGGTGGAAAGAGATATATTTGAAGCAGGGGTATGGTGCCCAGTTGTGGAAACAGGTGCTATTGGAATTAAGTTGTTTTGTCTCTGCAGATGGGCGGCACGGTGGTGTGGTGGTTAGCACTGTCGCCTCACAGCAAGAGGGTTGCCGGTTCGATCCCGGGTGTAGGAGCCCTTCTGTGTGGAGTTTGCATGTTCTCCATCATTGTCAGCGTGGGTTCTCTCCGGGCACTCCGGCTTCCTCCCACAGTCCAAAGACATGCAGATTGTGGACTAGGTTAATTGATAACTCTAAATTGTCCGTAGGTGTGAATGTGAGCGTGAATGGTTGTTTGTCTCTATGTGTCAGCCCTGCGATAGTCTGGCGACCTGTCCAGGGTGTACCCTGCCTCTCGCCCGATGTCAGCTGGGATAGGCTCCAGCAAGAGGATGAAGCGGTTAGAAAATGAATGAATGAATGGTCTCTGCAGATATTCAGACAATTATATTCAGAAAGAAGTTTGTTAGATCTGTTGGTGATTCTGACTCTGATAGTGTGGCTCTCAGGCATGTTATGGTAATTAATTGGGCTGTAGGGGGAGCTAGCAGTACAGGCAAGAGGTGAGGGAGTCACAGGGGACAAAGAAGAGCAATTAGTGACCGGTGTGTAGTACGATGCTGTAAGGGAACGAGTGGCAGACAGTCAGTGAAGTGAGACAGTTGTGACGGCATGGAAAATGTTTGCTGACAGTGCTCGGGTGCTGAGGAAGCTGGGGTGGATACCATCACTGCTAAAAAAGGGAGCTCGTTCCCAGAATAGATTAAAATTGTCGATAAAAGACAGGTTGTGTGATGGACAAACTGACAGTAACCATGTGTGCAAGGAGAGCAACCTCGTAAAACATCCGATGCCAGGGCCCAGCGAGGGGAGAGGGCCTGAGATGAAGACGGATTTTCCAGTTTTGAGTTAGTTAAAAAGGCTGATAAAATCCTCCTTTAAAACTTCAGACTGACGCTTGGTGGTGTTATTTGTGCCAACATGATGTTGGGATTCACAGGACCACAGATGATTTTTTATTTGGTAAAATCATAACTGGAGATTTAAAAGCTTTTTTCTCTGCATGCTCTATGTCTTCAAACAAAGAGAGCTAAGTGGCACCCATCTCCACAGGAGGTCTCACCTCACACCTCAGTGAGACTCAAGTCCCAAAACTTGATTGGACAAGACCTTTTACAGTGACATGTGACTTCCTCGGATCAGAACCTTTGGAACAAAGGACCCAACAAAGACTGCACCTGGAACCATCTTCCCAGCCTTCTTCTGCCGGCTAACAAAGCAGTACACCACCAAGTGACTCTTTCTCGAATCCATTCAAGGATCGGTAATGTAACTGGGCATAGCTTTATCACAGCTTTACAGGCTAAGCAAGACTGTTTAACTTGTTGTATGTGATTTAATGCTGTTTACTGAGTATTGTTGTGATAGATTGCAGTTAGGTCATTGATTAGTTGGCTTCGCCAAAGCTAAGTGTTTAGTTTGCTAATACTGTTCACAAACAGATTCTTGCA
>NC_065519.1:38309738-38312003 GCF_006386435.1 Epinephelus moara
AGCTTGTATATAGTTAGTTAGAATTTGTGTGTTTTGGTTTGCTTTGCTAATTTGTGAATAAATATAATTCTTTGGAATCATGCCTGCTGTCTGTTTAATGTTGCACAAGAGTGAATGAATAGTCAACCTCTGCTGCGTCAAGAACTTCCTTCAGGCATTACTGTTAATTCTGGTTGTTGTCATTAATTTAATTATTACTCAAACTCCAAATTAATAGTTTAGCGTATTTTATGAGACTGATATCTTTAACTGGCTATCATTTTTCCCTTTACGGGAATGATGCCCCACGAGGTGATTTAATGTTAATTAAGTCACATTATTTAACATAATTATTAATTATTAATAATAATTATTAATTATTTCCGATAGCCAATTTAACCCCAACATTTATGGTGCCGCAGAGTGAGGCAAATATATGTTGATTCCCAACATATTTGGTGCCACCGTGTGAGGTAAATATATGTTGATTCCCAACATATTTGGTGCCACCGTGTGAGGTAAATATATGTTGATTCCCAACATATTTGGTGCCACCGTGTGAGGTAAATATATGTTGATTCCCAACAGTGAACTATAACATTATGGACGTATGGGTGTTTGTCGAGCAGTGACGGGATCTGCCGGATGACGTCAGCAACTGTAGCACCAGGTATGCAATGGGTCACTGCAGTTTTGGATTTAGTATTTCTCACAATGGAGTCTCCGACGACCAGGGATATAGGAGTGAGCAATCGAGGCTTGCTGTCGGGAGTTGAGGACACAGCCTGGGGAGCTATGCAACCGTCAGCTAGTTTTGACGGAGTGGCAGCCAGTTTGGGTCGGTGGCCGGAGGAATTGACCGAACAGCCTGACCGAGCACCCAGAGCATGGGACACTAATGCACGTCGTGGTAGCGGAAGCAAGGATGACCTGTAATGTTGTACTGGCAGTGGGGGGAAGACTTTTTCCCCGCGCTATTCCTACGAACGATGTACCAAGGCTCCTGGTTGAGAGTGGAGCTGTGAATTTTCAGATTTGGTGTGAGTCAACTGAAGGCAGTGGCCACACCCGGATGGCAAGGTAATCCATCAATTCAATCAATTTTATTTATAAGCCCAATATCACAAATCACAATTTGCCTCACAGGGCTTTACAGCATACGACATCCCTCTGTCTTTTGGACCCTCGCAGCGGATAAGGAAAAACTCCCCAAAAAAACCCTTTAACGGGGAAAAAAATGGAAGAAACCTCAGGAAGAGCAACTGAGGAGGGATCCCTCTTCCAGGACGGACAGACGTGCAATAGATGTCGTACAGAACAGATCAGCATAATAAATTAACAGTAATCCGTATGACACAATGAAACAGAAAGAGAGAGAGAGAGAGAGAGAGATGCAGGACAGACGGTAATGACAGTAGCTTACAACAACATTAATGAAAGTAATAAAATTAAAATTATAATTCCGGCTATTGTGGTACAATAAGTTGAAAGTATATATTAATACATGATAGTATACATATGTGACAATAATCATGTGTATAATAACAGTAGAAGTATGACTAATGATAACAGCAGCAGTAGGAGGCATCTGGCAGGACCACGGCAGCAGCACAACCACACGTCACACTATCCAGGCACCGCTGCGATATAAGTTAACCTGCGAGATAGTGGAGCACAAAGGCACAGGAGTTAGTGAGACGCAGTATGGTCGAGTTAGCAAGATGCAATAACAGGACATGAGTGTTAGCAAAGGGGAGAGAGAGAAAGAGAGAGAGAGAGAGAGAGAGAGAGAGAGAGAGAGAGAAAGAGAGAGAAGGAGAGAAGGTGCTTGGTGTATTATAGGAGGTCCCCCGGCAGACTAAGCCTGAGTCAACCTAACTAGGGGCTGGTACAAGGCAAGCCTGAGCCGGCCCTAACTATAAGCTTTATCAAAGAGGAAAGTCTTAAGTCTAGTCTTAAATGTGGAGATGGTGTCTGCCTTGCGGACCGCAACAGGAAGATGACTCCACAGGAGAGGAGCCTGATAGCTGAAGGCTCTGGCTCCTGATCTACTTTTGGTAAGTTTAGGGACCACGAGTAACCCTGCATTCTCAGAGCGCAGTGTTCTGGTGGGATAATATGGCACTATGAGCTCTCTAAGCTTGCGTCATAGCGAGAAGCCACGCATATCACGTGAAACAGCGGAACTGTAGCTTTCCGAGAAGGCCAAGCACTTGTCGGTAGTCCAATGTTTTCACAGCAAAAAAAAATGATAAAGTTACACTAAAATGATGTATAACAGAGCTT
>NC_065519.1:38313952-38317257 GCF_006386435.1 Epinephelus moara
AGGAAGCATATATAGAGTAAATAGGATTGGTCCGAGCACAGAACCTTGCGGAACTCCATAACAAACTTTAGTACGTAAGGATGATTCATCGTGAACATGAACAAACTGAAAACGATCAAATAAATAAGATTTAAACCAGCTTAGTGCAGAACCTTTTAAGACAATTAAATGTTCCAGTCTCTGTAGTTAATAAAACAAGTACAGAGACGAGTCCTTTGTCTGAAGCAATCAGAAGATCATTTGTAATTTTAACTAGTGCTGTCTCAGTGCTATGATGCACTCTAAATCCTGACTGAAATTCTTCAAAGAAATTATTATTATGGAGAAAATCACACAGCTGGTCTGCGACTACTTTCTCAAGGATCTTTGAAAGAAAGGGAAGATTAGATATTGGTCTATAGTTGGCTAACACCTCTGGATCCAGGGTGGGCTTTTTTAGTAGAGGTTTAATTACAGCTACCTTAAAGACTTTGGTACATAGCCTGTTAATAAAGATATATTGATCATGTCTAATAAGTGAGTGTTAACTAAAGATAAAACTTCCTTAAGTAGCCTAGTTGGGATGGGGTCTAAGAGACACGTTGATGATTTAGATGAAGAAATCACTGCGGTCAATTGTTGAGGAGAAATCGGGGAGAAGCAATCTAAATATATATTAGGTTTTACAGCTGTGTTTGAGGTTAGATAGGTACTATCTGAGGACAGAAGTACAAGAATTTTCTAATAGTTAGAATTGTGTCATTAAAAAAGCTCATAAAATCATTACTGCTAAGGGCTAAAGGAATACAAGGCTCAATAGAGCTGTGACTCTCAGTTAGCCTGGCTACAGTGCTGAAAAGAAACCTGGGGTTGTTCTTATTTTCCTCTATTAAAGCTGAGGAATAGTTTGCGCTGGCATTGCGGAGGCCCCTCTTATACATTTTGAGACTGTCTGCCCAGAATAAACGAGATTCTTCCAGTTTGGTTAATCGCCAATTCCTTTTAAATTTTTGCGATATTTGTTTTAACTTACGGGTTTGAGAGTTATACCAAGGAGCGAACTTTCTTTGCTTTGTTAACTTCTTTTTAAGAGGTGCTACAGAGTCGAGTGTTGTTGGCAGCGAGCCTACGGCGCTATCGATAAGATGATCAATTCGGGAGAGTTTAAAATCAGTACAGGAAACCTCTGTTACTGAAGGACATGGTATTAAATGTAACGGCGAAGGAATCATTTCCTTAAATTTTGCGACAGCACTATCTGATAAACATCCAGTATAGTAACTGTTGCCGAGTGGCGTGTAATCAAGTAAAAAGAAATCAAAAGTAATTGAGTAATGATCCGATAGCGAGGGATTCTGTGGAAAGACTGTTAGGTTATCATTTTCAATTCCATACGTCAGAACTAGATCAAGGGTATGGTTAAAACATTGAGTGGGTTTATGTACACCCTGACTGAAGCCAATGGAGTCTAATAATGAGATAAACGCGGTAGCCAGGGAGTCATTATCAACGTCGACATGAATGTTAAAATCGCCTACAATAATAACTTTATCTGATTTAAGAACTAAACTGGATAAAAACTCTGAGAATTCAGATACAAATTCAGAATACGGGCCAGGAGCACGGTACACTATAACAAATAAAAGTGGCTGCGAGGTTTTCCAGGTCGGATGTAAAAGACTAAGAACGAGGCTTTCAAATGAATTATAATCTAGTTTAGGTTTAGGGCTGATTAACAGACTAGAGTTAAAAATGGCTGCAACTCCCCCTCCTCGGCCGCTGCCTCGAGGAATGTGGGTATTATTATGACTGGGAGGAGTGGATTCATTGAGACTGACATATTCATCTTGACACAGCCAGGTTTCTGTGAGACTGAGTAAATCAATATGATTATCTGATATTAATTTGTTTACTAACACTGCTTTAGATGATAGAGACCTGATATTTAACAGTCCGCATTTAATTCTCCTGTTTTGTCTTTCTGTCACAGAAGAGGTTTTAATTTTTATGAGGTTGTTATGCACAACTGCTCTTTGTTTAATTTTAGATTTAGATAATTTAGGTGGTCGGGGGACAGACACCGTTTGTATAAAACTATGGGTGGGTAACTGCACTAGAAGCTCAGAGAAGCGTGTTAGACTTCGACTCTGCGTCCTGGTCTCAACTCTGGGTTGTCAGGGTTTTGAATTACTAATAAACTTGGCCAGGTTCCTAGATATCAGAGCAGCTCCATCCAAAGTGGGATGAATGCCGTCTCTCCTAATCAGACCAGGTTTTCCCCAGAAAGTTTGCCAATGATTAACGAAACCCACATTGTTTGCTGGACACCACCTGGACAGCCAGCGATTAAATGATGACATGCGGCTAAACATGTCATCAGTGGTCAGATTTCGGAGTGGTCCAGAGAAAACTATGGAGTCCGACATAGTTTTAGCGTATTCACACACCGAGGCAACATTCATTTTAGTGACCTCCGATTGGCGTAACCGGGTGTCACTGCTGCCGACGTGAATAACGATCTTACTAAATGTACGTTTAGCCTTAGCCAGCAGTTTTAAATTTGACTCAATGTCGGCCGCTCTGGCCCCAGGGATACATTTGACTATGGCCGCTGGTGTTGCTAACTTCACGTTCCTCAGAATAGAGCTGCCAATAACCAGAGTTTTCTCCTCAGCGGGTGTGTCGTTGAGTGGGGAAAAGCGGTTGGAAACATGAACAAGCTGGTGGTGAACCACGGGACAATGACGGGATATATTCGCAGGTCCATGAATTTTACAGATGAAAAATTTAGCTTTATTTAGAATTAGAGTTCAGGCTACATGTCACTTTTCATGATATGAAGCCATTCAAATTCACAGTCATTAATTCATTTTAAATGTTGATGAATTACTGTTTCATTTACACTATATGGATAAGAATTCCAACTATTACTTTAAGATATGTTTTCACTTACCCAGGCTGGTGTCCTTAAGAAAGGGTACTTAACTGTGTTGTCCACAGTCATGCCATCTGCAATCTCCTTTTGCCGCCATGCAAAGGTTTGCTGCATACGGTCTCCGACGATCTTGGTGTCTGGTTGCATCTTCTGGTACTGGCTGTGCAGAACCTTCACATGAGCCTCAATCAGGGTATCTGCAGGTTTCAGTAAGTTAAATTTAAGACTTTTTAAGACCTTTTTAATGCCACGTTGAATGGAATTTAAGACCAAAAAAACTATAAATATAAGTGATGGTTGGGGGATCCCGCTGTACTATAACCAGTGCTTAATTTGTAAAATTAGAAGTGGGGGAACACTTTTTTAAGCGGCACCAGAGCCGCTTCACTGC
>NC_065519.1:38317538-38318729 GCF_006386435.1 Epinephelus moara
GTTATTGGACGGCGCATGGATACTCACAGAAAGTGCCGCGAGAATAAAAAAAAGAAAAGAAAGAAAGTCAGATTAAATATTCCTTCCGCAACAATTTTAAGACCTTTGAGTAATGAATTTAAGACATTTTCAGGCCTTACTTTTAGATACATGAATTTAAGACTTTTTAAGACGTTTCAAGGATCCGCGGGTACCCTGTCAATGGAGGATGGATCCTCACCAAGAACGCTTGATGCCTTATGAGAATTTTGAGAGAGAGAGAGAGAGAGAGAGAGAGAGAGAGAGAGAGAGGGAGAAATGCTCACAAATACACATCTGACTCAAAACAGGAATCATGCTCACAAATACACATCTGACTCAAAACAGGAATCATTATGTCCAAATTACAGCTACAACCATGTGTCCTTGCCTTCGTGTCTGAGTCACAACCTATGAGGCTCATACATTCTACTGAGCAAAGTAAATGAGGCAGGAGTTTTGATTCAGTAGCTTTCTTTTTCACCAAGATATGCACCACTGACCTTGGAAATGTTTCTCTGACTGGTTCTTGCAGTTTCTACAGGTTGCTTTAATGTCTGGTGGCCAAACTTCTCCTTACTACGTCTCACTTCATCGTTGTCAACGAGCAGTGCACGCTCTAATTTGAATTTACATCTCAGAGACATGTGCCATGTAGTTGAGACAGAAACATCAATTAGCAACATCTTGAAAGTGACATACTGATCATGTGTTATTCCTATCTGGATAGGACACAAATAACACTGATTAGCATGTTATTTATTATGGATGTTTAGAATGCACATGATATTGGACACTTGCAATATCTAAGATACTACGCATAATTATTTGCACTTTCACTTACATAACCATTTCTCTCGAGATCCTTAAGGAAAGGATATTTTACAATCAGTGTCTTTACAACTTGTACATATTCCGAATTCGTGGGATACCTATGACAAGAAAAGAAATGTAAATCAATTGGTGGTCATCTGCCCTGAAAGACTCGAGCACCAGGACAAATGCTGCAACTTATTTTTCAATGTGAAATTTGTGTCCTAGGGGCATATATCGTTTTCAAAGACTTAACCCTATGGGCCCTAGGCGTTTTTGGGGTATTTTTACTGACTTTACTTTTAAGCTCATATCACAGTCATTATAAAGGCTACATACACATGCTATATCTTGTTTTTT
>NC_065519.1:38319111-38341321 GCF_006386435.1 Epinephelus moara
GCTTTCATGTGATATGCGTAGCATTTCTGTGCGAGCCTGCATTCGCGAGTAATCCATCCAAGAGTAATGTGTGTGCAGAGTTGTATGAAAGCTCTGTTATTCATCATTTTAGTGTAACTTTATCATTTTTTTTCGCTATGAAAACATCGGACTACCGACAAGTGCTTGGTCTTGTCGGAAAGCTACAATTTCGCTGTTTCACGTGATATACGTGGTTTCTCGCTATGACGCACGGTCGCGGAGAAAATCAATAGAGAAGAACAGGTGTGAATTTGGACGCACAATGCGTCGTTCGGGCCCATAGGGTTAAACATATGGTATAGCATCTTAAGACCTCTAAACAGGGCCCAAAACTAACACTCGCCAATTACGGGTAGATTGCCACTCTGGCGAGTTATTTTTTTACCAGCGAAAAATGCATTTTTTGTTACTGGAGAACGATGCTGGTATCGGCTGGTTTCCTGGCAGAGTAATGTGTATTTCAGGCAGAGACGATCTTTGGTCACGTAAGTGCGTCAGTCATGACGTTATCACAGCGCGCCGAGGTGGATAGCTGTTGTTCGTTGGCGAGGCGCAGCTGTGAGGCTAGCGGAGCGTTAGCTGCAGCATGACCGGAGGGAAGCACAGCCAGTTAGCCTCTGCTAGCTTCCCAGCTAGCCCCGGCTCTCCATTTGGATCCAACCAGAGCACCGAGCCCCGGTTTGTTAATCAGGTTAAAGTGGGAAGAAGCATCGGGTTTGTCGGGCAGCTGAGTGAAGCTGAGTGAAGTGGAGCCTGCGCGGTGAAGTCGGACAGTTTCCCGACAGTTTCCAACAGCCTTCAGTCCGTACAGGAAGTCACAGACACACTTACATCCTGTCTGGAATGATCTCAATTCATTAAAAAAGTGATCAGACTCATACATCAGTTTGTTTTCTGTCTCCAGTTGTTTTAATTATGATAGATTAAAACAATTTATCTCCTCCGAGAACCGTCACCTTATCGTGGTGGAGGAGTTTGAGTGCCCTAATGACCCTAGGAGCTATGCTGTCGGGGGCATTTTGCCCCTGGTAGGGTTTCCCATGGCAGATTGGTTCTGGGCGAAGGGTCAGACGAAGAACGATTCAAAAGACCCTTCATGATGGATACAAACAAGGACACATGTACCCGGCCCGGAGGGTTACCGGGGCCCCGCCCTGGGGCCAGGCCTGGGGTTGGGGCCCGTGGGCGAACGCCTGATGGTCGGGCCTTCGCCCATGGGGTCTGGCCGGGCCCAGCCCGAACTGGCTACATGGGCTCGTCCCCCTGCAGGCCCACCACCCGCAGAGGGATCCATAAGGGTTCGGTGCAATGTGGATTGGGCAGCAGACCAAGGCGGGGGCCTTGGCAGTCCGATCCTCGGTTACAGAAGTTGGCTCTTGGGACATGGAATGTCACCTCTCTGGCGGGGAAGGAGCCGGAGCTTGTGGAAGAGGTTGAGCGCTACCGGCTAGATATAGTCGGCCTCACCTCGACACATAGTTCCGGCTCTGGAACCCTAGTCCTTGAGAGGGGTTGGACTCTCTCCTTCGCTGGAGTTGCTCCGGGTGAGAGGCGGAGGGCCGGGGTGGGCTTCCTGATAGCCCCCAGACTCTCTGCCTGTACGTTGGGGTTTACCCCGGTAGACGAAAGGGTTGCTTCCCTGCGCCTTCGGGTCGGGGAACGGGTCCTGACTGTTGTCTGTGCTTATGCACCGAACAACAGTTCAGAGTACCCACCCTTTTTGGAGTCCCTGGGACGGGTGCTGGACAGCGCCCCGACCGGGGACTCCATTGTTCTGCTGGGGGACTTCAACGCTCACGTGGGCAATGACAGCGGGACCTGGAGGGGCGTGATTGGGAGGAACGGCCTGCCCGATCTGAACCCGAGTGGTGTTCAGTTATTGGACTTCTGTGCGGGTCGCAGTTTGGCCATAACTAACACCATGTTCAAACATAAGGATGTCCATCGGTGCACGTGGCACCAGGACAGCCTAGGTCGCAGGTCAATGATCGACTTTGTAGTCGTATCATTTGACCTGCGGCCATATGTTCTGGACACTCGGGTGAAGAGAGGAGCAGAGCTGTCAACTGATCACCACCTGGTGGTGAGTTGGATCAGATGGTGGGGGAGGACGCCGCGCAGACCTGGCAGGCCCAAACGAACAGTGAGGGTCTGCTGGGAACGCCTGGCGGAAGAACCTGTCCAGATGATCTTCAACTCCCACCTCCGGGAGAGCTTCGACCGCGTCCCGAGGGCAGAGGGGGACATTGAGTCCGAATGGGCCTTGTTCCGCTCTGCCATTGTCGAGGCGGCTGTTGTGAGCTGTGGCCGCAAGGCCGCTGGGGCCAGTCGCGGCGGTAATCCCCGAACCCGCTGGTGGACACCAGAGGTGAGGGGAGCCGTCAGGCTGAAGAAGGAGGCCTACAGGGCATGGTTGGTCTGTGGGTCTCCGGAAGCAGCTGACGGGTACCGGCGGGCCAAGCGGAGCGCAGCAGCGGCAGTCGTTGAGGCAAAAACTCGGGCGTGGGAGGAGTTCGGTGAGGCCATGGAGGAAGACTATCGATCGGCTCCAAAGAGGTTCTGGCAAACCGTCCGGCGCCTCAGGGGGGGAAGGCGGCAACTTGCTCACACTGTTTACAGTGGGGGCGGGGAGCTGCTGACGTCAACTGAGGACATTGTCGGGCGGTGGAAGGAATACTTTGAGGAGCTCCTCAATCCCACCAACACGTATTCCAGTGAGGAAACAGAGACGGGGGTCTCGGGGGCGGGTCGTCCAATTTCTGGGGCAGAAGTTGCTGAGGTAGTGAAACAACTCCGAGGCGGCGGAGCCCCGGGGGTGGATGAGATTCGTCCTGGATATCTCAAGGCTCTGGATGTTGTAGGGCTGTCCTGGCTGACACGCCTCTGCAACATTGCGTGGACATCGGGGGCAGTGCCTCTGGAGTGGCAGACCGGGGTGGTGGTTCCCATTTTCAAGAAAGGGGACCAGAGGGTGTGTTCCAACTACAGGGGGATCACACTCCTCAGCCTACCCGGTAAGGTTTACTCCAGGGTGCTGGAGAAGAGGGTCCGGTCGATAGTTGAACCTCGGATTGAGGAGGAGCAATGTGGTTTTCGTCCCGGACGCGGAACCGTGGACCAGCTCTTTACCCTCGCCAGGGTGCTGGAGGGGGCATGGGAGTTTGCCCAACCAGTCCACATGTGTTTTGTGGATTTGGAGAAGGCTTACGACCGTGTCCCCAGGGGCATCCTGTGGGGGGTGCTCCGGGAGTATGGGGTTGGTGGCCCCTTGCTAAGGGCCATCCAGTCCCTGTACCAAAGGAGCATGAGTCTGGTTCGCGTGGCTGGCAGTAAGTCGGACCTGTTCCCGGTGAGGGTTGGACTCCGCCAGGGCTGCCCTTTGTCACCGGTTCTGTTCATAACTTTTATGGACAGAATTTCTAGGCGCAGCCGAGTGGTGGAGGGTGTCAGGTTCGGTGACGGGAGGATCTCGTCCCTGCTTTTTGCGGATGACGTGGTCTTCCTAGCTCCATCGAACAGTGACCTCCAGCTCTCGCTGGGGCGGTTCGCAGCCGAGTGTGAAGCGGCTGGGATGAGAATCAGCACCTCCAAGTCTGAGGCCATGGTCCTCAGCCGGAAAAGGGTGGATTGCCCACTCCAGGTCAGGGGGGAGGTCCTTCCTCAGGTGGAGGAGTTTAAGTATCTCGGGATCTTGTTCACGAGTGAGGGTAGGATGGAGCGGGAGATTGACAGGCGGATTGGGGCGGCGTCAGCAGTGATGCAGGCGCTTAACCGGTCCGTTGTGGTGAAGAGGGAGCTTAGCCAGAAAGCGAAGCTCTCGATTTACCGGTCGATCTACGTTCCAATCCTCACCTATGGTCACGAGCTCTGGGTAGTGACCGAAAGAATGAGATCGCGAGTGCAAGCGGCCGAAATGAGTTTCCTCCGCAGGGTGGCTGGGCTCAGCCTTAGGGATAGGGTGAGGAGCTCAGACATCCGGGAGGGACTCGGAGTAGAGCCGCTGCTCCTCCACATCGAGAGGAGCCAGTTGAGGTGGTTCGGGCATCTGGTAAGGATGCCTTCCGGACGCCTCCCTTGGGAGGTGTTTCGGGCGTGTCCAACCGGGAGGAGACCTCGGGGCCGCCCCAGAACACGCTGGAGGGACTACATCACCCGGCTGGCCTGGGAACACCTCGGGGTTCCCGCGGAAGAGCTGACAGAAGTGGCTGGGGAGAGGACTGTCTGGGCTTCTTTGCTGAGGTTGCTGCCCCCGCGACCCGGACCCGGATAAGCGGAGGACGACGAGTACGAGTACGAGATTAATTTATTAAAATGCTTTACAGGCGATCTATAATTTATGTTCATGGTTATCCTCCATTTGATATGAATTCTCCTGTAAATCAGCATCATATCAGTTTGACCTGTTTCCTCAACTACACAGGCTGAATAAACTGTGTTTGACTATAAGGTTCATATTTTCAGAGGACAGCTTTCATTAAGGCTCAGTCAGATAGTCAGGGTTTCACATCTGTACAGATGTTAGTTTAAGAATCCTCACATCCCACTAACCACAAGTCTCTGTGTTGCTAAATACTTCAATAATTAAAAAAGTCCAATATTAATATACAGTAGACTGTATAGTTTATGATGAATGTAGGCCTATTTAGTCTCTGACAACTAAACTTCACCATTAGTCACACATGTTTTCTGTTACAGAATAAACCTTCAGATCAGACAAATACAATCTTAATCTCTAAAATTCAACAAAAATGAGTAGTTTATCTAGAACGTCATCTTGTTGAGTCAACATCTAAACCAATCAGCTGTTAGATCAGGTGAGAGCCAGGCGGTGCAGTCGGTGGAGAGCAACTGCAGCGCCTGGCTCTAAAAACTGCGGCCGCCTCGCTCTCGCAGTTTTATCATTATCCACTTTTGTAAAACGTCAGAGTAAGTCGGGATGAAGTCGGACACAAAACTAACCGGCATGCATTGTGTGCCGATCGCCGGTGATCAAATCTGCGCAGGACTGGCTCATCTCGAACTAACCTATTGTTAATGTACCTCCATGCTCTGAACCCCCGTAGAAGAAGAAGAGTTAAAAAAAAGTATCATGTGGCGATGCCGGCCAGGCATTGCGGAGCCTCCCGCAAAAAAAAACAACAAAAAACTAAAGCAAAAGAACCTGCTGAGGCTGAGATTTTACCGACCGACGACCAAGAGACGGAGGTTAATGTTGCTGCTGCTGCTGCTCCCACCGCCGTCACCCCCCAGTCTCATCCACCAACAGCATTAAGTGACTTGTCTTTTTTTCCTTTAAATTATTATTATTTGGTTGGCTGGTAAAAAATCTGCCTGGCTGGTAAGTGAAAAAAATAGTTTTGGACCCTGCCTCTAAAAATACATTTTTTCCCCTAGGGAATTTAACAATTTTCTGTGGTTTGCTAGTCAGATGAACTCATACTGTAGATGCAATTTGAATGGATGGAAAGGTTAGCTTGGCCTTCCACAAGTAGATAAACTTAACTTTTTCTAAACTATTCTTTAGATAGTTGGCTGATACATCAGTGATATTTAATTTAATTAGGGATGTAAGTTTTGGTTAATTATGCTTTTGATAAGTTGATACCCTTAACCATAATGACAGCAACATGCCAGTAACAACTCAAACTGAGCTGAAATGAAATAATTACCTTCAACACACTTACATTGTGTATTGTGCCACAGCTTCATTAAGAACTCTGATTATTGCGTGTCTATCCTTTGGGTTTCTCTGACATGGTTCTTTGTTGTCTAGTTTTGTTTGTAGATGTCTGGGGAATGATGGGATGTCAAAACTAGCAGGCAGTCTCCCATTAGCTCCACTGCTGTAATAAAGCAGATTTTTTCTTTTAATTATATGAGCAAATCATCAGCAAAAAATCATACACACACTCACCTTGATGTGGCTGAACTAGTGGATTGCTGCCATTCCTCTGGAGGCACATGCTCTAAAGTCAGAGTTATCACTGGATCCTGTAGTGTGTTCACAAATTGATTGAATTTGACCTGCTTCTTGAAAGATCCTTGAAAGAAGTGGGCAACCATAGTCTCTGTGAGGCCACAATCCACTGTGTCAACATCCACATCATTATCTGAAAAAAGTAAACAGAGGGAGATGGAATGGCTGCACACTTCATGTGAAAGCAGTCAAGACAAAACAATACAAACTCAGCTAAGGAGATAATATTAGCTTTCTGCCAAAAACACAAAGCATGCCTTAGCCATGCTAAATTAATTACAGTAACATTCAGTGTTTCCTCCATCATATATCTATATCAAAAGTTTAAGAAAACACACTCCATATACGTATAAACAGCTAAATTACCACCACTATGACCCCTTAAAGTTATTTAACTTTCCATGCAAAGCAAACAGAAATTTTATCGCATTTTACATTAGTTGTAGCTGGGTGTAAAATTAACTTTTATGTCAATCAGTCAATTGTAAATGACCATTTGACCAGCCAATCAATACTGTTGTATCATTGTCGCTTCAATCACCACCAAATCTACCAACCACTTGCATCTTAGAATTGGGCTAGTAAATGGTGCTACTTTTGAGCCCTGGATAACAGGGAAAGATTTTTTTACGTGTAGTTTTTGCAAACTACACTACCATTTACAGTGGTTATTCGCGCTATTTATTTATTTTTATTTACTAATTTTAGTTGGCTCGTAAGTGGGGAAGAAATTCATGTTAGCAAACTTAGCTAGCAAGCCGAACTCAGTGAGCTCCATGTGCAATTTTACATTAGATTGTACATTTAAAAATAAAGGGTAAGCCGTCGAGCTTCAGGCGCCATTTTACAATAACTTCATCCAACCTTGGTGAGCAGTAACGTTAACGTTATGTGCGATTTTTCATTAGTTAGGAAAGGAAAACCGTTAGCCGTCAAGCTCAAGGAGCCATTTTACATTAGCTGACTGTGGCGAGATATAGGCGCGATTTGAAATACGTGAGATGAGGAAAAACTCTGGCAGGAAAACTACCGGTGTCTTTTATGTTAATCAACCTTGATGAACTAAGTTTTATTAATGTTAGCTAACGTTACGTTAGCGAGCGATCTACGAGCCCCTTTTGCACTAACGTTACCAAGCGCCCTAATGCTAACGTTAATTAATGCTAACATTTTTTCAACTGACATGTCACTCCGTTTAAATTTAAATGTAGTTAGCCTAAGTTACCTCTGAATTTCTGGGCCTCAACTTCGGTCACTTCTATACCTGCTTCACTTATCTTTTTCAAAAGATCCTCAGTTGAAAGGCCAGCGAGCGCCATGACACGAGCTTCGTCCCCTCCCGCAGCAGGCCAAAACAGAAAAATGCCTCAGAGTCGGAGACAGTTGGCTTTGTCAATGTTAAGTCCAACAACCAATCACAGTTGGCGCTACATGTTTGACGCACCAATTAAAAGTAGAGCTGGCTAAAGCGTCTCTACAGGCAGAGAGCAGCTAACGTTAGCTAGCTGACACGCAAGTTTGCAAAATCTAAGATTGATGCCCCCCGAACTAATTTTATTGCAAAACGCAAACTCACATTTGAGGCACACATGGTTGTGAACAAACTTACTTTCTCCTAAGTTAATTCATTCATCCACAAAATGTTGCTCATGAAAAGCAGATTTACCTGAAAATCAAGGTGAGGAACAATACTCAGAAGAAGCAAGCAGCAAGATACTTGATCCCAAAGAGAGAGAGAATGGGGTCACAGGGCTCACAGGGCTTTACAGCATACCCTCTGTCCTTTGGACCCTCACAGTGGATGAGGATTAGTGTTCTATTATTTTATAACTCTTCCATCCTGTCACACTGATATTTCAAGACAGTAAAAATCAAAACATCTTCACCTTTCCCTCTCTAGTTTGACCATAAACAGAGCTGCCACTCTTTTATTTTCGTAGATGGAGTAGATATGTTATTGACTGTAGTGTTAATGTGATGGAGTGAAGGAAATGACATGTTGACAATTTTTTTTTTTTTTTTATCTTTCCAAAAGCCTCTTTAGGATGTAAATGAACACCCACTTTTTACTATCTAGTAATAAATTTATATCTGGCTCAAAAAGGCAAATAACTGCTCATTTCCTCTTGAGAGTATGCCAATTAGCGATTATGCTTCTTCTATTTTATTTCTTTTTTTTATACAACCAAAAATATTTTGCAGAGGTTATATTTTCTCTTCCTTTTCCCCCAAAAATGTGGGGATACAGTGCAAAACAAAATGTCTCCCTTTAGTTTAAATTTTGTTCCATTTGTTTCTTCTACGCCGTCAAGCTCTCTCCACTCTCACAGCTTGCAGGGCAGGATCAAGGTTAAATTTTGTCTGTACAAAGTCATTTAGCCAAGAGGCACATGCTAAAAGATTTATGGGGGGCAGCAGTGCCAGGGGTGAGCTTCTCAATTTCCTTCAAACAGCATCTTTCTGGAGAGAAAAAGCTGCTTCTCTGCGGCGTGTTTACATGCAAACAGTGTCAGGCAGCTCCAAAATGTTAGTTAGAGCAAAGCCTAACATTTAGATGGAGGGTGACACCCACCAGGCATATGAACAAAGTAAAGCTACATGTGCTGGCTCAGTAATTTGTTTGGAAAAAAAGAGGGATTGATGCAACATAATGGCAAAAGGACTTTAGGATAACAAAAACCCTGGGAAATGTCTTTCTATCTGAAACTGGCGCTGGTAATGGCAACAGGCAGCAGTAGTTGTGCGTGTGTGCTCTGTGTTTTTGTCCCTAACACGGTTTATCGTCACTACTAACCCCGTTACCGACCTGTGTGTGTGTATGGTAGGAAGCAACAATCATGATGACTCACCCTCTTGTGGTATACTTTTTGGTCCTTTCGACACTTTTTTGGCCCTTTTTGGGTGGACTCTAGTACCAAGCACATCAGCAGTATGGTTGAAGCCTATCCCAGCTAACATTGGGCGAGAGGCAGGGTACACCCTGGATTAGGTCGCCAGACTATCGCAGGGTTAACACATAGAGACAGACAACCATTCACACTCACATTCACACCTACAGACAGTTTAGAGTCACCAATTAACCTATCCCCAACCTGCATGTCTTTGGACTGTGGGAGGAAGCCGGAGTGCCCAGAGAAAACCCACGCTGACACGGGGAGATCATGCAAGCTCCACACAGAGGGGCTCCCTCCTGGGATCAAACCAGGAACCCTCTTGCTGTGAGGTGACCGTGCTAACCACCACACCATCCTGCCGCCCGGTTATAAATGTGTCTTCAAATGTCACAGTGCAAATTGATAGTGGAACTGTTTTTAATCTCTTTTGTAAGACCAATGAATGAATGAAGTCATTTGAAAAGACTGTCAAGAAGGTCCTTTTATCCAAAGTTAAAGATCATCTGGACCCACTTCAATTTGCCGAGGTCAGGCAGGGGGGTGGAGAATGCAACAGGAACTCTTTTAAATATGATTTTAAGACATCTAGAGGGTTCACAAAACGTTTGCAAAATTACTTTTTATTGATTTCTCATCTGCTTTTAACTGTATTTAAACCCATATTTTAGCTGAGAAATTACAATGTTTTTTTGGTATTGACTCTGGCCTAATCATACGGTCTCAGCGGATGAGGGTCAGTGGGGTTCTCTCTGATGTCCTCTTCTCCTCCACCGGTTCTCCTCAGGGCTGTGTTCTTTTGCCCCTTTTATTCATTTTAAACACCAATGATTGTCGCAGCCAGCATCCACAGCGTCAGATTTTGAAGTTTGCTGATGACTCAGTCATCCTGTCCCTTCTCAGCAATGACGACCTTGATCATGGGCCAGTAGTCAGGGATTTCACTGACTGGTGTGAGTCCTCCTTAAAGATAAATGTATCAAAGAAGGATATGGTTATTGATTTTAGAAAGAACAGTACAGTTACCTTACCTGTGGTCATCTCTGGTGTAAGTGTTGAAAACCAGTATAAATACCTGGGAACTGTTCTTGATGACAGGCTGACTTTTGAAGCCCATGTGGACTCACTTTGTAAGAAGGCTCATCAGCGGATGTATTTTTATCGGAAGCTCCATGGTTTTAATGTGGATTCTACTTTTATGAGAATGTTTTATTCTTGCTTTATCGAGTCTTTAATAACCTTTAATTTCATCTGCTGGTTCGGACTTTTAACATGTAAGAACAACTGAAAAGGGAAACTGTTGGGAATTGTCAGGGTGTGCAGTAAAATTGCTGGCACAGCCCTAAGCAACCTCACCGATCTGCACAAGGTGAGGTTGGTTAAAAAGACCAAACTGATCCTGGCAGATCCAGACCACCCGCTTCATGGAGAGTTCAGGTTGCTTCCGTCCAGATGTAGATATCTACTGCGGAGATGCAGGACAAATAGACTGAGAGATTCATTTGTCCTCACAGCGATTAGACTTTTAAATGACCTGTTTTGACTCGATGTGTGTGGTGTCTTGACATATATATTTGTTTCTATGTTGTTTTGTTAACTGCTAGCTGTGGAACTAATTGCATTGCATCTTACAACTTGAAAAGTAAGTGCTATTTTTTTTCTGCTTTAGCGTAGTCTACATATTTGCTCTGTCAATTATATATCCTGTGTTTTCATTTGATCAAAAATCCCTGTCCAGCGAGAAATTTTGGCCACATCCACACTAACACATTTTAAAACACTGTTTTAAAACAGTACCGCACATGCGCATTACGGTTCCAGTCACTAGGCAAGTCAACCATCACAACAACAATGCCGAGCTCTGTTTGTGCTGCTCACCCTGTTGATTTGAAGTGAAGTGTTGATCTGTTACTGTAGCAACTCCACCTCGTCGTCCATCCAGACAAAGTTATCTGTGCATGCTTTCGCCAGTGTGTCTTCTTTGTTTTGGTTTGTAATCACCGTGTTGTAGAAGAAGGCGTTTCAGCACAGGCGCATGGTGTCATGCCGTGGTGTTGCTTTGCAAATTTACACTGCCACCCATTGGCCTGGCGTGCATACTACAGCGTTTCCAGTAGATTTTGCGGCTCCGTGTGAACGGGGATCGTTTCAATAACGTCGCCATATAAATGCAGAAGTTTTTTAAAACGCAAAGGACAGACTTTTCCGTTTTTAGAGAAACAGTTGTCGTCTAAACAGGGCCTAAAACTAGTATAGGATCATCAGTACTTTCCAGGTCTCTTTTTTAAGTGTTCCAAAACACCAGGGTTGTGTGGATGCTAGGCATGAAGTCAGAAATAGTAATGTTTTTTTTTTAAATAAAAACATAATGTGGATGCAGCCTTAAAATGATTGTTGTTGGTCTCATGACACTGCCACCTGTGTGCAACCTGTTAAACCTGAAAATCCCTCAATTGGGGGACTTTGAGAGCGACTTTGCAAGCACAGTGTGTAACAATACACTGATCACGAAGAATATAGTGATGTTGCCCATCAAATTTAACAGCAGAACCTCGGCTATACGGCTGTAAAAACACTTTTTACATGCCCCAAACACAGCTCAAACAACAACTAAAAATACAACAACAACAACAACTAACTCCAAACAACTCCATACAGCACCAATATCCGACCCACTCGGTATATTTCGGGCTCTAACTCGACCACACGTTATTCAAAACACACTCCGTTCATCTCAAATGAAAGCTGAGACTCCGCTGTTTCCACACGTATGCACCAAAGCACTCTACCACAAACCATCAGAGAGCTACAGGCCAAAGAACAACAGAAAACTTTTCGCCAAAATATATTTGTAATATCTCTCTTACCTTATTATTTTTGCCATGAAGAGGGCACTCTGCCAATGATTCACGCTTCATTCCCGTATTACTGGATGTGGTCCGTGTAGAAGCGAAGATCGGTGCCTGGAATTGGGCCAGATGGCTGCCAACCTCGTCTTCACCTTCTCTTCAAGCTCGTCTTCTGTGTTGATTTAGTATTTTAGGTTCAGTTGGCTGACACTTAGAGAAACACTGGAGACAAATAGAATCTGGTACAATCGAGTTTAATGTGTTCACAAGCTTCAACACATACAACTCATGAGTCAGGCTCCGGAGCAAGACTGAAGTTTCGCTTTCTGAACTCTCCCTTTTATGCTGGTGAAGATTCGAGAGAATCTCCACCCTCTTCCTTTTAGCCCTTCCTACCTGAGCCCAAACCTATTGGTGGCAGGCCTTTTTGCTTTTGTTCAGAACATGCCCAGGCATGTCCTAATGGTGTAATCTTTTTCCCCTCAGCCTGGAAATCCCCAAACTCTCCCACCATTAGGTTTGAACTCTGTTTCACCTTATTTTTTAAAAACATATGGAACTTGGGGACTATTACTATAAGGTCCCCTGTGCCTTTATGCAATATAAACTTTAGTGTGTGTGTGTGTGTGTGTGTGTGCATTATTACACTTCCAGGCAGTACATGGTATGGTATGTGTGTGTTCTCAATATCTGAATACATGAACTTGTGTATAAGTGTTTTGCCACACATGGATACATAAAAGAAACATTATTATATGAACTTCATCCTTAATCAACTTAGGCAATATGAGCATTTACCTGATTAATGATTAAATCTTACACTACATCCGTCATTCAAATGAATCTGGGCGGAAAAAAAGGTTCCGGGGGAACGAAAACAATGACCACTCACAGCAGTCAACATCGCCCCACAACGCATTCTGCTGACTCTGATTGGCTTACAGTGCTGTCAGTCTCATTTTGGTGGGTATAGCGTCATTCTATTGACTCTAACAAATCAAACGAGGTGTCAATCACTCAAATCGGCCAAGCCGTCGCGGAGATATGGGCCTCAATAGAAACTCAGGTTCAAATGTAGTAGGTGTGTATTGGTCAGTCTGGAGTGGGAAAAAGGAAAAAAATGAAACGGACAGTTGTATGTGTATACCCTAAACATCATTAGGGATTTACAGAAACAAAAAATGAAAGAAATAGGATTGTACATGACAAAAATCACATGCAAACATGGTGCAATTTTAGAGAGCTCTTCTGAATTTTCTGTACTAAAACCTCTCTAATATTGTTCTGCTTCACTTTATCAGAATCAACCTTTGCAGAGCTAATGTTTACATATTGTACTATGATGTGATCGAGGTTTAGAGCTGCAGCTGCATCATTCCAAAGAGATACTCGTCCTGAAAATGCTTTTTTTTTTTTTTATGCGAACCTCAAAATGTTTCATTTGTGCTGTGTGCCATCTTCATTTACTCTTCACATATAACACATATACTGATAGTTACACATCTTAACAAATCTCACAAGTGTTCACTTTACCATGACACCAAAAGTATTCAAATAGACCTTATGGTTGCAGAGATATATTCATTTCATTATGGATATGCAATTTTCAAGCAGAGACCTATAAAATAGGCTTAGCAGCCAGAGTGCCTGTTTTATATACCTCTGCTCCGGTGATAGCTGTGGCCGGAGGCATATGTTTTTGGGTTGTCTGTTCATCCGTCCATCTGTCCATCCCATTCTTGTGAACGCAAAATCTCAAAAACGCCTTGAGGGAATTTTATGTGAAATTTGGCACAACTGTTCAATTTTTTGGAGGTCAAAGGTCAAGGTCACAGTGATCTCACAAAACTTTTTTTTTTCTTTTTTTCTTTTTTTTTTGCAAAACCTCAAGAATTCATACGCTAAATATGACAAAAAAATACAGAAATGTGATGACATTTTATATCCCAAAGGTCTTTTCTGGCCAGTACATAACGTCATATCTTAGGAACAGAAGGGGAGGCATTTTAGTTTGTCTATGTAGATAGAGAAATTCTTTGCACATAACAAGTCAAATCACTTCATTTCAAACTTAAAGGGATAACTGTTTCTTTTCCATCGTTGGCTGATGGTGACACCGTTGAGACAGTTTGATTTTGTTCAATGATGCAAATTTGGACATCAAAATTCAACGAAGTTCAACTTAAGTGCACCTGTGAGCTATTCCACTGATCCACAGCAAATCCATTTACAAAAATGATGGTCTGACCAGGCCTTTAAAAAAAAAACATGGTTTATTAGATGTTTGCTTTTATTTTTTTCTGGCTTAGGCAATCACTACTATCAGCTATGTTGTTGTACTCACCAAAGTAATTACTAAGATCTTGGAAAATGGTTATCCTCTCTACAGTGCACATGATGCAGTCTTGAACCTTGATACCCTTTGAATTGCCTTGTTGCGGAAACGTGCTATATGAATAAACTGTGGTCAGACAGTGAAACAGGTTTTTTTCTACAAGCTCACACGTTAACCATATCATCTACGACTTGTTATGGAGCTAAACTGAATGTGAGTGCACCTGTAAAATTGGAAATTACCCTTTACTATCCCAGCTCAAATCTGTCATCCAGCATATTTTCACTGGCTCTACTGCTGTTGCTCGAGCTATAGATTGTGTCTGTAGTGGTGGGCATATAAAATTGCAGAAGCACAAAGAGTGTAGAAGCAGATTGGGAGACAGAGCTGGCTTTTGTCAGAAATGTACTGATGACATGATCACCAAAGATATTATGTGAGAAGTTATTCTCAGTTTGCTCTACACAAGCATCAGACATGATATGCAACAGAAAAAAAAGGTCTTTCTACCTAATGCGAAAACAAGTATGCTACACAATACAGTTACTTACAGAGCTGTGGTCAGGTGGAATTCACTGCCAGTGCATATTGTTCTGGAGTATATTAAAGAACTTTTGAAAATGTTGTTAAAACGGCATCTTCAAACATTTCAGGAACTATAAGTGAAATGTGTTTTTATATTAATAGCAATGGTGTGAGACTTGAATATATACCTGACTGACAGTAGAAATGCCCCTTCGGCGATAATGAGATATCTTGTTTTAAAACCCTATTATCTTGGAATTAAATGTGTGAAAGCACAGGATAGATAGTTAAATCTGCTATGAGTTCTTAGGAATTGTGGCTGAATTATAATTCTGTGTGTGACTTAATTTTTGTTACATTAATAACAATTTTTAACAGTTTCTTTTCACTACTCAATGTTAATCAGACAAGATGAGCTGTTTTGTTTGTTGTATTTATAAGGTAAAGGGGATCGAACCCACGACCTCCCAGTCTCAGGGCGGACACTCTACCACTAGGCCACTGAGCTTATATTTGGTATTGTTGTAAGTGTGTATGGATCTATGTGTGCAGACCCCAGGGATAATAGCCATTGCTTATGCTGGTGCTAACAGGTCTCCAAATAAAGAAAGAAAGAAAAGAGACACCCGCCCGTCTCTAAAACTCAGACCAAACTGTAAAAATAGGCAGCACTGATCAATATACACCAAGATTCTGTTACTGTATTGCCTATTTCTCACCGAAAATGTCTTTAGAAAGATATTTTAGTGTGCTGTTTGGCTGTGATACCTGAATTTGTGAACAAGAAGTGGGTGCCATACTGTTTTTGAGGTCCAACAGTCAAACTAGGCAGCCTTAATCAAATTTGATCCATTATTCTGTTACAGTGTTGCTTGTTTCTCACCTACAGTGTTGTCAGAAACACATTTTAGCTCACTGTTTAACTGCAGTTTGAGATTGTTTGTTACCAACCTGCTGCCATATGGTTTTCTGTGTCAGAATGGCCAAGTGTCACCCACCAGGGGGAGTATTTATTGTTCTGGTACGGTGCAGTGCATTCTGGTAGTTGTAGGCTTTCTTCCACTTGCGCAACCCTTTTTGCTCTGTTTCCTCTGGTCATGTAGCACCAATTTCAAAAGTATTTGTGTCTTTTGACTGCATAGACAACCTAGATTTATGAAAAGAAAAAGGGAGAGCAAGCTGGCACCAATGATTCTTTTTGCAGTTGTGACTGTCCTCCACCGTCTGTTCCTGTCCTGTTCGGTGGCTGATCCAAACCAAACAGTGATGGATATGTATAGAACAGACTTCATTATTGCAGTGTAGCATTGTGTCAGCAGCTCCTTCGGTTGGTTGAACATCCTGAGCTGGTGCTGGAAGTACATCCTCAGCTTGGCCTTCATCATAATAGTGTCTTTGTCAATGATAATCCAGTTTTGGCCTGAGGGCTAAATAGGTGCCTGGTTGCCCACTGACAGTTTTCAAATTCACAATGAAAATACATTGATCACACTGGGATGTTTATAAAAGATTTTTTTGGTACTTTACATATTAATAGGTGTCAGATTGCATTAAAAGCATCAAAATAGAGCTTGTTTCAATATGTAGAAAAAATGCCAAGGTAGGATCTCCCCCAATCCTCAACGGAGGTCTGGGCCACACACCAAATGTCCTCAAATCCTAGAAACACCACTGCGTACACCTGACCTGTGCAGGAAGGCTGACATTGGTTTTATCTTTTGGCGAACAAGGGTGAGGACAGCAAAAGTCAAAAGGCCGAAAACAGGCAATATATATATTACATATTCTGATATATATTATCAATGTTTTTAACTGGCCCCAGGGCAAAGTGAATTGAGTATCCCTGGTCTATGTTGTACGTCCACTGTAGGTCCTGGGAGGCTGTGGATCCCCCACTAGGTCTTATTCCAAAGTTGTCAAAAACCGGCACTTGTTCAGTGACTTCTGGTGTCAGACACAGAAAAAAAAAAAGCCATTCTTTCATGTTGGCATGATACACGGTTGGTCGCCATTATTGTTTCATGGCACCTGGCAGTGTCGGGGGAAATGTGGTGGGACAGCAACAAAAGGGGCGAAAGTCTGAGTAGGGCAGGTTTGGAGGGGTGGTGGATGGGTCCAACCACTGACTTTCACCTGGGAGGCTGGTGTTTGTTTCCCATAAGATTGTAAAGCCAAACCCTGTTCTTTTTTCCTTAACCCAACCATGTGCTTTTGTTGCCTAAACTCAACCATGTGTGTTTTGTCAAAACATTACTACATGCGTTTGTTGAAGAAAAAAAACACATCAGTTTTCAGTGTTGTGCTGACATAGTGCGTTTATTTTGAAAGAGACTGTATGCAAACTGTACATTTCCTGTGAAACCAGACGTGTACTTTGAAAACAGACAATGCATGTAACAGGCTGAAGTTGACACGGCATCCCTGAACATAAACAACCAATGCACCCAAAGTACCTTGCACGTCATTACTCAGTGTGGAAAGTCCATGACCAAACATTGGTATGTGAAGAGTTGGAGTGAGAATGTGTTGCAGTCCCAGAAACCCTGAGCAGCTAATATCATGTGTCCTTTCTATCTACAAACATGGACACGCCTTGTGTTGCACCTGAACAAGCGACAAACATCCAGTAAATAAAGTCCACTTCTAATGTCAGTGTCCTAGCTGGATAGTTAATTTGCTAGTGAAACGGTAACTATCTAAATGCCATGTAGCTGCCTCAGTTTCAGGCTCCTGGTGTTGTGCATCCTGGCTCACTGTCACACTGTCATATTACTGGGACACTTGAATAGATCAGAGCCAGTGTTCATGTTATTCGTAATACCTGTACTTTTCCTGAGTCCAAATGTCTGCTGGGAAAAAAGGCCTATTAAAATGCAAATGTAACCATTGGTCATCTTTGATGTTAAATTATGTTAGTCTTTAACACCACTATTAAAAAAAACATTCTGTTCTCAGCTTGTAAGCTACAGTTTGCAGCTCAGGTTTGTTTATATTGTTCCCCTGTGCTCCTGACAGCTCAACTGTCAATCAAACACCACCCACTCAGAGACTTGGAGGCTAAAGGAGCATTTCTGATAAATCTCCAAAGACTGCTTTTTCTTCCTTTTGGTCAAAATATTAATTAATTCAATAAAACAGTTTTTCTTTTTTTGTCAGAAATGATGCCAAAGGAAAAGGGGAAAATGGATGTTGTTCCTTTGATTGAACAGCCCAGTGTATAAGAGATGATTGCATTTGAGTACTGAAGTGCAAAATATTAACAATATCATCTTGTGAGCTTTAATAAATAATGTGTAAGCTCTTTATGAAACATTTAGTATAGCTCATCTCATTCTGCTCCCTTTGTGTATCAAGTGTTTTTTCACTATTATTTGCTCTGTGACCTAAAATACACACTTGTGCTCATCACCTCTCAATCCAGAATGGAACAGAGTGGAACAACAGAAGGACAAAAGTATGTTAGAAACACAGGGAAAGAGATGCACAGGTCACATAGTGCCTAACATAGTGTGTGTGTGTGCGTGCGTGCGAGCGTGCGTGCGTGCGTGCGTGCGTGCGTGTACATGCACAGAAAGCCATGTTGATGTTCTCCTTGTGACATGTTGTTTATCACAATGCAGAACTCTTATTATATATTTAAAGGACCTTTGAAATGATTATGAGCTTTTGGCCCACAAGCCTCCAAGAAGAGGAAAACAAAAAGAAAGGAATGAGATATGGCAGAACAGGGAGAGAGAGAGGGAAGGAGAACAGGAGGAGGGAGGGAGAGAGAA
Source organism: Epinephelus moara (assembly GCF_006386435.1). Lineage (NCBI taxonomy): Eukaryota > Metazoa > Chordata > Actinopteri > Perciformes > Serranidae > Epinephelus > Epinephelus moara. The sequence goes on from NC_065519.1 coordinate 38,337,483, forward strand.
TGTCTCCTGAGCAAAACAAAAGGAGAACAAACAAATGCATCCATTTTAGAGAAACAAGATAATAGAAGAAGAGGAAGGAGAAGAAGCAGGAGTGGGAGGTTGGGGGTGGGGGTGATCTTTGTTGGTGCTTGCTGTTGTTGGCGCACACCGTCACTTTTAGCTGCCTCCTTTTTTTTTATTTATTCATTTTTTCATCGACAAAATTTGAGACTCAAAAGCGCCATTTGAAGTCAGAGGAAAAACACATAGAGCTAAAGAGCGGGCTGAGCTTGGCAGAAAGTGGCGATGGTGGTGGCGGCGGGGAAAATATTTGAAGTGCTCAGCTCAGTGAAATGCATTCAGGGCCTATATGCTTAGCGAAAATAATGAATTATACATAAACAAAGTGAGGAGAAATGGGGAGGAGGAAGCACGATGATCAGAGCCGAGTGGAGGAGGTTGAAACCCGGGGAGGCAGAAATGTCGATGATCAGGTCTGTTACAGGAGGCAGATTACAGTGGAGTGATGTTTCAGCTGATCGCAACATCAGGCAGCAGTAGAGGAGTCACAGAGACGGTACACACACTACCACTGACTTTCACATATCCAACCATGTAAACTCATCTCAGTGTGGTGCACACTCTTCTCATTCTTGAGAATTGTAACAAAACCTTAAGTCACTTCAGGCCAAGGATTCGTGACAAAACTGTTTTAGAATGTTGCAAAAAAAAGTTGATGGTGTCACCTGCAACTCCGCTGGTCAACTAGCCGGCAGCTGGTTTTAGAATGTAAGCCTCGTCACCTATTTTTACAGCTGATCAGCTTGTAGTGAAGTCCGCTGGTCAAGTCAAAATGACCGCAGATGGCATGTTCGCTTGCTGCTGCAGATGCTTCGTCCCTGTTGAGCCCTGTTTCAGTCCTTAGGTTTGCCAGTATTGGACGGTGGGTCACTGCTGCTGCTCACTGTTTGCGCTTTTCGTCAATCATTGACTGATTAATTGGTGGTGGTTTTTAATATTATTGTGGTGTATTTATTATGAATGCAGTCCATTTGATGCTCATTTCATGTTTTCTGCTGTTTCATCACTATTATAAATGCAACTGAAGCCAGTATCTCACTACCACTATCCTCACTGATATTTTAATAAGCTACAAATTATATCCAGCCACAAAAAAAGCCTGAAAAGCTGCAAACAGAGTGGAGTTACAGAGAGTTGATGCATAGAGATGATACACCGTCTCATCGAGTTTTATGTGAACCGTTAGGTTTTAGAAGGTTGCAGAAAAGCGCATTGCAAGTACTTGCATGTTTCAACTAGTCTCATTGTGAATCTTTGGTTTGAACTGGGCTTTATTTGTTCGGGTTTTTAATATTCCTCTTCAATTAGGCTGTGAATTGAAAGACAGAAATACGTGAAATGACCACAAACTCTTAACACCGCATTCCGTGGTGGTGGCACGTAATGGGTTAGAATTACGTGCTGGTACCACGGAAACAATGTCAATGTAAAGTCAATTAGGATCCTTTGTCGTGGTGGACACACAAATTCCCTGGTTCAACAGCATCACGCCATGGGCGGTGGTTAATGTTGTTTTCTAGTTTACAAAACTTTATTTTATCGCTATCTTCATTTGACTGAATTTATTATCGTGAATTAGTTATGATTGTTTGTTCTCTAAAATCATTGAATTGTGTGTGATATAACTGTCATTTTGATGTAATGAGGTAGTTAGATTATAGTTATTAAAGGATAAATTGTTCCCCTTACGTTATTAAAATGGCAAATATATTCCTTTTTTATAATTTCCCCTCAACAATAATAATAATAATAATAACAACATGATAGTTCGGCTGTACTAGATATTTAATATATTTATTTGATATACCTTTTTACGACCCTATTTTACAACTCTACAAGCCGGAAGAACTACCGTCCCAAAAACGCCATTTCTAGAGTACTAGCTAAAATATCTGAAATTAAACAACATCTTTACTTTTTCTTAGTTCATCTAGGTGCAGTGTCATTACTAGTTCGGCTTTACTAGATATCAGATATATTGGGCAGATATATCTTTTTCCGACCCTATTTAGAACCCTACTTTGCAAATCATAAGAACTACAACTGTATTGCTGATATTTATGAAGCTGCATGGTGCGGTCCTAGGAAATTGTAGTTTTTAAAAAATATTAGTGTTTTTCCTAGATTTGGAAGTTGTAAATACTGAATTGAGAGTACACTGTGGATTTTAAGGGGATGGTAAACACACTTGTGAAATCAGATTTTAAATATCTCATTTTTAAATTTGTGGAAATTAATTGTATCCATATTTTTCCCATATCTGACAGCACCCCCAGTTGTTGACTACACTCACATGATAGCTGAGGTCAAGAGCTCTCTATAACAGTTGGTCCCATGTCTGTACCCCCTTTAGTTGCTGAGTTATAAGCCCTCAAACATGCACTGAGGTCAAGGTTCAAAGGTGAATGGCTGATGGCAGGAGCCATGTAGAATCTTCATACTGACATATGTTACTCTCCAGGTTGAGACCTTTCCAATGATGTATTTGGTTTAGCTCTACGACAAAGTTTTTATTTTTTCATTTTTTGGACACAAGCCATGCCAGGTGTAGTTTCAGTGAGCACTTTGAAGGCCCAGTGTATAAAATGATTTTTTTTGTTTGTTTGCTTGTTTTTTCTTTTTTACTGTAAATAGTTACTAAAATGAGTCATCCTCAGACAATACAATACTACTGACAATCTAGTACAGGTCTGAAGTGCTTGGGTTACGGTTAGGGCTGATAAGACCAACCCCGTTCTCATTCACGCATAGGTTACTATTTACACAACACTGGAGATTTTTTGTATCTTTATGATTCTTGGTTTTGGGATTTTATGTCAGCATGACATACATTCAGTCAGAATCTCTATTATTAGCCAATGCAAGCATACAAAGAATGTGTCTTGGTGTTTGCTCCCAAAAACACGCAACACAGAAGAATAAAAATAGAAAAAAGTAAACCAATAATGACAATAATGAAATAACCAAAAATAATATTAAAATTATATTGAAATTTTGAAATCTATTTACAGAGTGGAATGGTAGCCTAATAGTCCGGAAATGGTGTATGAAACGTGAAATGAAATATTGACTGTACAAAGGAAATATGGTCTGTCCTATGGACAAAGAAATGAAGTGTATGAAATATATGATGTGACAAGAGCAACAATGTGCATAAATAATTAAATTATGTAACAGCGGAAGTTGAATGCAAAGCACAAACTTAAGTCCAGTTTGATGAAATAACATGAAAGTGACAAGTTCAGAGGTTAAATGAGGGATGTGAAATGTAAAGTCCAGTTTGATCATCCTGTCTTCATCCTGATTATATTGCCATGGTACAAGATTTGATGCACGCACACACACACACACACACACACACACACACACAAACTTTTGTTAACAGAGATAGTGGCGTTTGGATTCGGGTTGCGGCAGACCGGCGGCAATTTAAAATGGAATGAAGCCCACAGACGGCAGACAATACAAAACATATTACATTACAATACATACAAACAGTAGTCAGAGCAGACTATTGCTCAGTCAGCCTGGCTACAGTGCTGAAAAGAAACCTGGGGTTGTTCTTATTTTCTTCTATTAAAGCTGAGAGTCAAAGCTCTATTGAGCCTTGTGTTCCTTTAGCCCTTAGCAGTAATGATTTTATGAGCTTTTTAATGACAAAATTCTGACTATTAGAGGCAAAATTCATGACCTCCTGTCCTCAGATAGTACCTATCTAACCTCAAACACAGCTGTAAGACCTAATATATATTTAGATTGCTTCTCCCCAATTTCTCTTC
>NC_065519.1:38341342-38341559 GCF_006386435.1 Epinephelus moara
GTCCTCAGATAGTACCTATCTAACCTCAAACACAGCTGTAAGACCTAATATATATTTAGATTGCTTCTCCCCAATTTCTCTTCAAGAATTGACCGCAGTGATTTCTTCATCTAAATCATCAACGTGTCTCTTAGACCCCATCCCAACTAGGCTACTTAAGGAGGTCTTTCCTTTAGTTAACACTCATATATTAGATATGATCAATATATCCTTATTA
>NC_065519.1:38343669-38354019 GCF_006386435.1 Epinephelus moara
CTGTGGAATCATCTTCCTGTTGCGGTCCGGGAGGCAGACACCGTCTCCACATTTAAGACTAGACTTAAGACTTTCCTCTTTGATAAAGCCTATAGTTAGGGCTGGCTCAGGCTTGTTTTGACCAGCCCCTAGTTAGGCTGACTTAGACCTAGTCTGCCGGGGGACCTCCTATAATACACTGGGCACCTTCTCTCATTCTCTCTCTCTCCCTTTTGCTAACACTCATGTTCTATTACTGCATCTTGCTAACTTGGCCATACTGCATGTCCCTAACTCAGCTTCTTCTCCGGAGCCTTTGTGCTCCACTGTCTCGCAGGTTAACTTATATCACAGCGGTGCCTGGATAGTGTGACGTGTGTGGTTGTGCTGCTGCCGTGGTCCTGCCAGATGCCTCCTGCTGCTGCTGCTATCATTAGTCATACTTCTACTGTTATTATACACGTGATCATTGTCACATATGTATACTATCATATATTAATATATGCTTTCAACGTATTGTACCACAATAACCGTAATTATTATTATAATATTATTACTTTCATTAATGCTGTTGTAAGCTGCTGTCATTACTGTCTGTCCTGCATCTCTGTCTCTGTCTCTGTCTCTGTCTCTCTGTCTTATTCTGTCATGTGGATTACTGTTAATTTATTATGTTGATCTGTTCTGTATGACATCTATTGTCTGTCCGTCCTGGAAGAGGGATCCCTCCTCAGTTGCTCTTCCTGAGGTTTCTACCATTTTTTCCCCCTCCTTAAAGGTTTTTTTGGGGGGGAGTTTTTCCTTATCTGCTGCGAGCCATCTGACACAACTGGGTGGAAGACACTCTGGATCCCTCTTCCTGAAGCAGCAAAATCGTGCCAGGAGCTGATTCGCTGCAAGTGCCAGAAAGGGTGCACTGCACGGTGCAAGTGTGCCAAAGCTGCACTCAAGTGTACAGATTTATGTTTTGTTCTGGGGACTTAGATTTCTGTTCATTTGACCATAATGATCATTATCATCACTGTTATTATGTTGGAAATAAACCATCTTTTTGCACCCTTTATCTCACTCCGTCTGCATAATTTGACCATGACTTTGACCTTAATGCATTGTCTTGAATTCTGGTGATTTCAAAAGTATCACCAACTGAAGGGGCATCCTAAACTTCGTTGGAAATGACACCTTAAATGTTTTTCTACTGTGTTTGATTCCAAAGTTAAGCATATTTGAATATTATTGGCGGCCATCTTGAATTTGACCTCTCCCGGGCCTCAAATCTGATTTCCTCCATATCTGAAAATAAACCTTATGGTATGTACAAACTATGGTAGAAATTTCATGCTTTTTTAAAAAAGTGCACAATTTATCTGCTAATCCGCTGTACTAACAGCAGATAAGTTCTCAAATTATGAGGAATTGTGCACTTTTTGAAAAAAGCATGAAATTTCTACCATAGCTTGTACATACCATAAGTTTATTTTCAGATGTAGAGGGAAGTCAGATTTGATCTCTGAGGCCGGGGAGAGGTCAAATTCATTCAAGAAGTTTAGGGTGCCCATTCAGTTAGTAATACTTTTGAGACCAATGGAATTCAATAAAATGCATTTAGGTCAAGGTAAAAATTTGCTTAAAAAACCAAACATTTCCCCTTACAACTGCGTCCCTCGTGGGGTCTTGTGGGGGGGTACTACGGGAGTACGGGGTGCCAGGCTCACTGCTACAAGCCATCTGGTCCCTGTATGACCAAAGTGAGAGCTGTGTCCGCATACTTGGTGTAAAGTCGAACACTTTCTCGGCGGGTGTTGGCTTTCGCCAAGTTTGTCCCTTGTCACCAATCCTGTTTGTGATCTTCATGGACAGGATCTCGAGGCGCAGCCGGGGGGAGGAAGGGGTCCGGTTTGGGGACCTCAGAATTGCATCTCTGCTTTTTGCAGATGATGTGGTTCTGTTGGCTCCATCACACCATGACCTCCAGCATGCACTGGGGCGTTTTGCAGCTGAGTGTGAAGCAGTTGGGATGAGAGGCCATGGTTCTCTGACGGAAACCGGTTGATTGCCCTCTCCGGGTTGGGGGAGAGTTACTGCCTCAAGTGAGGGAATTCGAGTATCTTGGGGTCTTGTTTATGAGTGAAGGTAGAATGGAGCATGAGATAGATTGGTGGGTCGGTGCAGCTTCTGCAGTGATGCGGGCGCTGCGCCGGTCTGTGGTGAAGAGGGAGCTGAGCTGGAGAGCAAAGCTTCCGATTTACTGGTCCATCTACGTCCCAACCCTCACCTATGGTCATGAACTCTGGGTAGTGACTGAAAGAATGAGATCGCGGATACAAGCGGTGGAAATGGGTTTCCTCCGTGGGGTGGCTGGGCTCAGCCTTAGAGATAGGGTGAGGAGCTCGGACATCCAGAGGGAGCTTGGAGTAGAGCCGCTGCCCCTTCACGTTGAAAGAGGTCAGTTGAGAGGCTTTGGGCATCTGACTAGGATGCCTCCTGGGCGCCTCCCGCCGGAGGTGTCCCAGGCACATCCCACGGGTAGGAGGCCCCGGGGCAGACCCAGAACATGCTGGAGGGATTACATATCTCGTCTGGCCTGGGAATGCCTTGGGGTCCCCCAGGAGGAGCTGGAAAGCGTTGCCGGGGAGAGGGATGTCTGGGGTGCTTTGCTCGGCCTGCTGCCCCTGCGACCCAGCCCCAGATAAGCGGATGAAAATGGATGGATGGATGTGACAGGAGCCTGCGATATACACGTCTACTCCATTCGTGACCTGGAAATCCTCCGTCAATGATTTTTGAAAGCAATCTTTTTGAACTCTTACGTCAGACAGACATTAAATTTTGATTGGAATGAAAATCAAGTTGACAGTAAGTTAAATGTCTAATGACACTAGAATTCCACGTTGTGTGGACACTAACATCTGATGTTTTCCAAACATTGGGTTTTGTTTTCCATACTAAATGTCGTTATTCTATATCTAGATGACATTGGCGTAAGACATTTGGAAGACGTTTTTTTTTTGGTTGTTAAACAACACAACTTAAAACTGTTTTTATTATCAGTGTCATCGTGCATCAGTGAGGCGGCACGGTGGTGTTGTGGTTAGCACTGTCGCCTCACAGAAAGAGAGTTCTGGGCTCAATCACAGGAGGGAGCCCTTCTGTGTGGAGTTTGCATGTTCTCCCCGTGTCAGTGTGGGTTTTCTCTGGGTATTCCAACTTCCTCCCACAGTCTAAAGACATGCAGGTTGGAGATAGGTTAATTGGTGACTCTAAATTGTCCATAGGTGTGAATGTGAGTGTGAATGGTTGTCTGTCTCTATGTGTCAGCCCTGCGATAGTCTGGCGACCTGTCCAGGGTGTACTCTGCCTCTCACCCAATGTCAGCAGGGATAGGCTCCAGCCCCCCCACGACCCTCAAGAGGATAAGCGGGTACGAAAATGGATGGGTGGATCTTGCATCAGTATTCTACGTGAAGTTGACGTTTGCATTAGATGTCGTCCTCACATAGAATTTTGGTTCCCTGACTTCAATGTCTAAATTTAACCAAATATCAACCTCTAATGACTTTGGTGGCCAGCTGGGTTTTCGTCTGACTTTTTCATGGAAGGCTAGCAAAATTGAAATAATTAATTTCCTCAAACTTTCAATGGTGTTTTAAGCCATTAACAACTATAGATGAAAATAACAAAGTAAAGAAAGAATGGACAGTTAAGACTGTAATTCTCTCTCTTTCAAGTACAAAACATTTGGCCCCAATATAGCTCCATACCAGTGCTTAATAATATTAGTGTCTATCCCTGGAGATCGTCTAAACATTACATTATGTAAGGCAGGCAGGAGTTACAGGACATATGTATTCATCGTCAATGTGTCAAACATACAAATATCACCTGTTCCATCTCTGAGAGGGGCAAAAGCATCCAGCCCACATTATGTCCTTTTTATCATCCCTCTTTTGTGCAAACTCATTACACTCTGCCTTTTCTGCGCTGTGTGTCCAGATGGCGAGGCGTCTTGCAGTCATAATGCTGTGGTAATCCCTCCTGCACATGGTGCCCTCGCTCCGGTAAACACTCTTCCTATTGTTTCCTGGACTTCCGTCCTACCCCCAGCCCAGGGCCCACAGCCTGCAGTGCTGGACAGGCTTCATACTGTACAAGTAAGTCTGCCTGACATCCTCTCTACAGGTCAAGGAAAGCCTTGTGTCGTGATGGTATGATGATGTACAATATGTCAGTGCTTGTGTTGGATGGTGAGAGGTTTTAAAGCTGTTCTGAGAGTTGCACAGGTGGAGTAACAGGAGTTTTTTTTTGTTTTTTTTAATGAATTAGACAGTCCAGTTTACCAGGAATGAAAAGCAGCCCAAAAGTCTCCAGTTCCCATTGTTTGCAACTTAAGTCAATTTGTTTATAGAGCAAAAATCTTCCATCACCTTTAAAAAAAACTAATTTAGCTGCTGTTTATCTGACTCCCACACTGGAAGATATTCTTGCAAGTTTGATGCACAGAAAAAAAAACAGAAAAAAAAACCAAAAACTTGGAGCCCAGTATTTTGTAAGCAAATATTTCTGAACAAATGATGCTCGGCATGTCATCGGTATATTTACGATGGCTCAAAGACATGGCTGTGTGGGTCTAATTAAAAACGTGAAAGGGTTAGCAGCCTGCCGCTCGTTGCCAGCTCTTGGCAGCTCTCCTGTCAGGCAGCCAGCTGTTTAGTCCTGCCCTGAATTATTGCCAGACCCACCGCCAGGCATTGTGGGATTGGCAGGGCCGGGTGGAGAGCTATTGTGTTCAGCCACCGAAGGAAAGAAAAAAAAAGAAGAAGAAGAAGAAGAAGATGGAAGACGAAGCATTCCCCTCCTTAAAGTTCCCAGAGACAGTCAGGCGGGACTTAGCAAGTGCTGCTGGTGTGTAGCACACAAACTGGCACCAAACATTCAGTAAGACTGATTCAGTGTCTATGTTACATTGTGACATTTAAATTCAGTGTACAATCACTTAAGTTTTGGAAGGATTTGTACATGAAAGAAAGCATGCTTTTTGCAACTGGCATGACTAATGACAACTGAAATTATATTTGTGTTGCAATATTAAATCCACAATACTATACTCCAAAATGATCAGACATGGTGCTTCAGTCTACAAGAGGTCCATTGGGATTATTTTTTAATGTAATCTTCATTATTATAGTCTTCAGTTCATAACAACCCTTAAAATGGGATGCAGAAAACATCTGAATATAAATATACATGTGACATATATGATACATAATATAACCCAACCCTTTATAAGGAGGGACTTCACTCATTTTTCAAAATTCATACATATTATTACTATAGTCTAAGACAGCCCAAAATATTAGCAAATATTAACAACTCCCCCAAATCCAAAACTTTATGATGCCATAGGGTATAAAGTCTGGAGCTGCGCCATAGACAATAAATGATGAAATATGTTCTAGATGACACTCAGAGCACTCAGGGAAATGTTCTGAGTATATGGGTACATTTTCTGTTTCAGGAATGAGATAGATAAACAAACATTCTGTGGATCCACAAAATCACTCTCCCATTTAATGTCTATGGAGCAGCTCCAGACTTTATACTCGATGACATCACAAGTTTGAGACTTACCGCTCTGGTTTCTGGCTTTGAGAGAGAGTAGCTTATGTTCCCAAACACTGACTGAACTGTCCTAGGCCATGGAAATAACATACTGGAATTCTTAAGCTAGGTGGTGTTCCCTTTAACTTCAGAACTTCCCTATGACAGCTGTGCTAATTATATATATAAAAAAAAAAAAAAAAAAATAGAGAGAGAGAAATACAGTTCTGAGATGTTGTTTTGAGTGTATAAGCGGGTGTTGATTTTCAGAGGAATATCACTCCAAGTGTACATACAACTTGCTTGTCGGATAACAAATCAAAAACTTTGCTCGGGTTTGGCCCACTTGACATGCTGCTGTGTTGTGCTATTGCCTATTCAAGTGCTGGAATTTGTTATTTACGCAACAACGCCTGAACGCAACACGGGCTCTGCTCCATTAGTGCCGTGCTGCAGTTTCAGGCCAGGCTCGGTTATAACTGTCACGCTCTAGTGTGCTCACCTGTGTGTGTGTGTGTGTGTGTGTGCGTGTGTGTGTGTGTGTGTCTGTGTGTGTGTGTGTGTGTGTGTGTGTGTGTGTGTGTGTGCATCGGGGTGAAACTCCGCCGTGCACGATACAGAGAGCAGAGGAGAATTGTAAACGCACGACCATGTAGACAGAAATGACATGCCGTCATGTAAATAAGATAAATAACATAAGGCTATTTAGTTTGTTTCATAAAAGGACAAGGTATGGACCTGGTGTATAGGTCTGGATATGAAGCGTCCATAGTGCCAAATAATATAACGGTAATTTCTAAAGAGCTAAGATGGGAAAAAATGAATAAAAATCAGCAGCAGCGCTCATATTTCAGCAGCGGCAGTGCGCCACGGCTAGTTGCATATAGGGAAAACACTGCACCAAAACAGTTATTTGAAGGTAAATGAAAAGAAAACAAAGTGACAATAGTAAATCAGAACGAAAATCTGTGCGCACTAATAACATTGATGTAAAATTGTACTGCTGTAAACATCTTTGTATTTTTTTTTTTTAAAGATGTGTCAATTCTGTCACATTTCTATCAAAAAACATAATTTAATTGGGTACAGTGTTGCCAACTTAGCGAATTTGTTGCTATATTTAGCAACTTTTCAGACCCCTCTACCGACTCTTTTTCAAAAAAGCGACTTGCGACAAATCCAGCGACTTTTTTTTGGTGTTATTGGAGACTTTTGGAGACGCTGACGTGAAAGCACGTATCGTTCTTACTCTCCTCAATGAGCAGTGGGTGCTGCCGTGTGCCCCTCCCCCGTCCCAAAGCACTCACAGGCAGCCCAGTCCTTGTGCTGCAGTCAGAGCAGAAGATGTTAACCCCTCTGCATCCAGACTGCAAATGAATCGCGCATGCGCAAATCCACTGCTGCCTGATCCCAGGGCAGGATGTAAATGTAAAATTTTCTTTTTCTGAAATAAATCACTGAATGAAACTTCATTTGTAGTTCTAAACATATTCAGGGTGTTTTTTACTCAGTTTTTGTCTCTCCCACGATGTTATTCCTCTCTCCTACAGCGTCCATTACAATTACATGCATATGGCCAATTATGCAAATTAGGTGATGATGTCATTGAGCGACTTCTAGCGACTTAGGACAGCCAATATCTACTTTTCTCACTGAGGAGTTGGCAACAGTGATTGGGTATTAAAAGCGAGACGGCAAAACTGCAGTCGGAGCTACATGACTCGCCCACCATACGAACATGTCAGTCCACGATCAGCCCCCTTCGCTCCTTGACCCAGAAGTGGAAGTCCTGACAAAACTGCTAAGTTAGCGATTAGCTAGCTATGAAGTGATACATTAAAAGAGAAGTGGTTAGGGTAAGGGTAATAGGAAGGCTTCCTCTCATTACTTGTGCTAGTGCTAACTTAGCCATTAGCTATTTACGAAGTATTACATTAGAAAAAAAGGTGGTTTAAGTTAGGAAAGCTACATCTCATTAGTTATGGTAATGGTAACTTAGTGATTAGCTATTGAGTATTATATTAGAAGACAGGTGGTTAAGGTAAAGGTAATTGGAAAGCTACATCTTATTACTTTTGCTAGTGCTAACTTAGCCATTAGCTAGCTATAAAATATTACGCAATTAAAGAAGTGACCAAATTTAGGGTTTAGGAAAGCTACATCTCATGAAGGCTAAAACCACTGACCTCAAGTCGTGCAGCTGCCGCAACAACATACGAATTATTAGCCTACCTGAGTCGATTTGAGGGCGCGCAGCCCATGGCTTTCTTTTCCAAATTACTACTGGAGCTCCTCAGTGTTCTCCCTTTGCCTCCGGAGCTTGATTGTGCCCACAGAGCCCTAACTGCCAAGCCGGGTCCCGGAGCCAGACCGAGAGCTGTAATCATACGCATCCACCGTTACCAGATAAAGGAAGCGATCATTCAGGAGGCCAGATGGAGGAGAGGTGACCTGTTCTAAACTGGTGTTCATCTTTGAGGATTACTGCCCCTAAGTCACTGAACAACGTACGGCGTACTGGGAGGTGATGTAGGAGCTCTACCAACAGGGTTTTAAACCATCGCTGCGAGGCTGCAAATCACAACCAAAAACAGAGGGAGAAAACACTTCACATCGGTGGAGGACACCGAAACTTTTCTGGCAACTCAGCGCAAAAACACACCGCAGTCTCCATCCAGGGAAGACGGGTAACTCCGATAATAATGACTGAATCTTGAGGAAACTTTGCATCTGTTAGTTTTGTTCAGCACTGTTGTGTTAATGTTGTGTGCAACTGTTTCCAGATAGAGTTTATACTTTTATAGAAATTACGAGGTAAATATGTCTGAATGTCTTGTAAATTTGAAACGCTGCTTATGCGAACACAGTCTTAAAATGTTTCAGTCATTATTAACTAGCCGTGCAAGTGAGCTATTGGGCTTATTGTTTACCTTAGCAATAGAGGAACGTCTCATCGGACATCGAGCTGTAGCCCACCAGTGGCGAAATCAGCACAGGGCCCCCTTTTGGTGTGGCGGGCGAACTACCTTACATAAAACTGAATTATTTAGTGGACGTCTATATGGTGGAGCTGATCATTTCTAATGCAGTGTCGTCTTTGTGTTTCTGAAGTGCACTTAAAGAACTGTTAGACTTAGCGGTCTATAAATGTACTGTTTCCTTTACATGACATTTTGTAGCCCAGCTAGTGACTGCTGTGAATAGGGCAGCTGACAACAAGAAAAGACCATGTGACCGCTAAAGGTGCTGGCATGGGCTAGCAACCCATGGTAGCAGTGGTGAGGCCTAGCAGTCTTACGACAACCAAAATTAGCTACAGCCAACATAGGGAAAAAACCCCAAGAGTCAGCAAGGCTGGCAGAAAGTAACATCAACAAAAGGCCTCAGAACTCATCAGGGAAAGAAGAAGTGTGTGGCAAAGAAAGGGCAGTGTAGCTGCATTGATCAGTACTTCCTAAGAAGTCAGTCGAGAAGTGGGGATGCAGGTGACACTGAGGTCAGTATGCCAGTCAGAGAGAGAACCATGGAGCAAAAGGTTAGAGTTAGATGGCCTAGGGCAAATGACAGTAAAGAATGGGAGATAGTTAATAGAGATTTGTCAGTAATCTTAAGCAGGCTTAGGGGAAATGCAATCGAAAGGTTAGAAAAGATGGGAGATATGATTTACTCATATGGTGCAGAGAGGTTCGGGGTGCATGAGAGAAAGAGGAGTGAGAGGGCACAGTCAGGTAAGTCTAGGCGGCAAAGAGAAATAGAGAAGTTAGTTATGGAAAGGAGACAGTTAAGAAAGCAGTGGAAAAAGGCTACAGAAGAAGAAAGGGAGGGAATTAATGTGTTACAAGAGGAGTTGAGAAGCAGGCTAGCAGTTCTTAGAAGGGCAGAGCTTCTCAGGAAAAAGAGGAGGAAGAAGGAACAGGCTAGGACAGGTTTTTTCAGGGACCCTTTTAAGTTTGTTAAAAGGTTGTTCAGCCAGGAAAAGGGAGGGCAGCTCAAAGCAGAAAGGTTAGAGGTTAAAGAATATTTGAGAAATACATATTCAGATTTAGAGAAGAATAGGATAGTGGATATCCCTCCATTAGGAGGGATAGAGCATGAGATGGATGTCAGGCCACAGAGGTGGAAGGAAGTTCAGGAGGTCGTCAGGCGTGCAAAGGCTTCTTCGGCCCCAGGGCCTAACGGAGTCCCGTACCGGGTTTATAAAAGTGCACCTGATATCCTTAAATTTTTGTGGAAACAGCTAAGAACAGTTTGGGAGAAACAAATTATCCCAAGAGCATGGCGTAGGGCAGGGGGTGTCCTCATTCCTAAGAAGAAGGAGTCTGTGGACCTTAGCCAATTCCGGATGATTTCTCTCTTGAATGTAGAAGGGAAGATTTTCTTTCGTGTTGTAGCGCAGAGATTAGCTAGCTACTTAGAAAGGAATAGCTTATTAGATACTATGGTGCAGAAGGCAGGAATATGAGGTTTTGCAGGGTGTTTAGAGCATACTAGCATGATATTTTTAGATCTTGCAAATGCGTTTGGTTCAGTACCACATAGCCTCATTTGGAGTGACTACTTCAAAGTGCCACAGGTAGTTCTTAACTTAGTGAAGGCATATTTTCAGGATATTAGGTTGTATCTAAGTATGGCAGGTTTCACAACAAGTTGGCAGAGGCTAGAAATAGGCATCATGGCAGGGTGTACAATTTCTCCATTAGCATTTACTATGGCGATGGAAGTAATCATCAGGGCTTCTAAGTGGGTGGTAGGTGGGGAGAGACGGCAGAACGG
>NC_065519.1:38356663-38369163 GCF_006386435.1 Epinephelus moara
CCAGCAGGGGGAACTACTAAGCAGAGTACATAACTCCTTGAGATCAGGTGGAGAGATCCACTTCCTCTCAGGAGGAAATCCAGGAAGAGGAAGGTTATTTAAGTGTGGGAGTGGCCTATCTGAATCCCTTTTGTTTGAGACCATGCTGCAAGGTGAGTGTGTTTGCTGATCCTGGGAGTTTATCTCACACGCTACATAGCATAACTCCAATATAAGCTAAAGTTAAAGGAGATAGAGAAGATAGAGTATGGTGAATGTGCTAGGAAAGATAGTATCATCACTGTTTCTACCTGGAGCTCGCATGTGCCTGGGTTTGGTTGAAGGTGGCAGTGTAAGGTAAGTAAGGTAAAGGAGGTTATTGGGTTGGTGCGGGGAGCAGTGAGACCTGGCATTAGGCGAGTGTCTCTGGGACGCCAGAGATCACTGTCTAGCCTCCTGGAGGTGACGAAACACTGGTGAAAGGAGGTTCCCACCCGATGACCCCAAAGACATGTTAGTTATCACTGCTCACTGGTCTGTATAGTTAAGCCCTGCCATAATAGCTTATCATAGGGCTTAGGAGGTTTTTCACTGAGTGCTGATCCTTTCTCTAGAGCACAAACTTCTTGTGTTTATTTAAAAAATGTATGGTGAACTCTAACTAAACTACATTTGGTGCTTCATCACAGTGTTTCAACAAGATTCTAAAACACTTTTTTTTGTTCTTTCTCTTTCTTTCCTTTCTACTCATTTATTTATTTCATTATTATTGTCATTATTATTTTATTATTTAGTCATTTACCCTTTTCTTAATTATTATTACCTATTTTATTACTATACTATTATATTTTATCCAATATTATATATATATTAATATTATATATTATATATTACAATATATATTTTATCCATATGTACCAATACTGGATTGATGCCGGGAATGGCCAGGAAGTGTATGTATGGACTGTTAAGAGTTAGGCAGAGCTTGCAACTGTTTAGCGTAGTTGCTATCTGGGATATGGTTACATGGGCTGTTCTCACTGTGCTTTCATGTTCTTTGGAAGCTTTTCACTGATGGGGGGTCGGGATGGACCAGTTTTACCTTGGCATTGGCACCAAATTAAATACTTTAGGTAAACATTACAAGGGGTGGAATTTGGAATGTATACTGCACACTGCCTATCTCCTTTTCAGCGTTACTAAATGGAGTTTACTCCACTCTAATTTCCAACCTCCATGTCTTAAGAATCATAATGAGTAGCCATCTTAAAATTGTAAGTTTGAATGTCAAGTGGTTGAATCACCCAGTAAAAAGGAAGAAAGTACTCACCTATCTTAAACGGATTAATACGGATATTGCCTTTTTACAGGAAACACACCTGCTTTCCTCAGATAACTCCAGATTTCTGGCAGGCTGGGCAGGGCAGCACTTCCATTTTACCTTTCAAGCTAAGGCAAGAGGGGTCTCTATCCTTGTAGCGAAAAATATACTCGTTGAACCAACCAAAACAATACCTGATAATAATGGTAGATTCATAATTCTTGTAGGGAATCTATTTAACACAAATGTTGCCTTGGATAATGTATATTTCCCCCGAACATTGTCTGCTTTCTTGATCGCCTTTTTTCCCATTTTCCTGACCTGGGCTCTCACTGTCTGATACTTGGTGGAGACTTCAACTGTTGGTTGGACTCAGTGCTTGACCGTTCTTCCTCCACACCTGGCGTAGTGAGCAAGTCGGCTTCATACATCCAGTCTTTTCTGTTCGAGTACGGAATTTTAGATGTATGGGGCTTTCTTCACCCCAAAGAAAGACACTATTGCTTTTGCTCCTATGTTCACCACACGTACTCCAGAATAGATTATTTTTTCCTCAATGAAAAGCTAGTTCCCAATATTAATTCGTGTACATATCAGGGTATTATTATATCTGACCATGCTCCTGTTGTAATGTCACTTTCGGCCCATAAGGCAGTGGCACTTTAACTCAGCGCTACTCTCTGACAGTAAGTTTGTAAAATATATAGAGTAACAAATCACTTTAATTTCTGGAAACCAATAATACTCCAGATGTCTCTGGTCTTGTGGTCTGGGATGCACTCAAAGCCTATCTAAGGGGACAAATAATATCATTCACTGCCAACAAAAAAAGACAGTCCGAAAAAGAACGATTAGAGCTGTCATCCAAAATTCTAGATATTGACAACATTGACTAACTCAAACCCCAGAACTATATAACAAAAGACTAGAACTCCAAACAAAACTCGACCTTCTTACCACTCACCAAACAGAAAATCTTATACTAAAAACCAGAAGTACATTTTATGAACATGGTGAAAAGACAGGGAAGCTGTTAGCCAATCAACTAAAAGGATGGCGGGCTAAACAACATTTAAACATTTGTACTGAGAGTGGAGATGTCACTTTAGATTCCACCAAAATCAATGATATATTCAAAGATTTTTATTCTAAGCTATACTTCTCAGTTTGTTGGTGATGAAACAGAGATCAAGGGGTTTCTTGACACCTTGCCAATCCCAACTATACCTCAAAACTTGGTGGAGAAATTAGAAGCACCTATAACCCAAGCAGAAATCGCCCTAGCCATGTCTTCAGTGCACAATGGAAAATCACCAGGGCTGGACGGATTTCCAGCAGAATTCTTTAAAAACGTTTTCTGTACTCCTTTCCCCACAGAGCTGATGGTTGCCCTGTCTGAATCCCTGCGGCTGGGGTCACTACCCAGGCTGATCTCGTTACTCAACACAGATGCAAAGATTCTAGCGCAAGTTTTGGCACATAGACTGGAAGAAGTTCTCCCCAAAATTATAGCAGCTGACCAGACCAGCTTCATTAAAGGTCGTCACTCCTTTTTTAATGCCAGACGTCTTTTCAACATACTGTACTCACTAGAGATGTAATGGTATTAAAATTTCATATCACGGTTATTGTGACCAAATTTATCACGGTTATCATTATTATCGCAGTATTATTGAAATGTGCTCAAAATGTTCAAATAGTACTTATACATACACTGAAATCATTTAACCAAGTTTTATTTAAAAAAAAATAAAGAGCACAATGTACTTTCTGTCTAAGAGAAAGTCTAGCATGTTTGATTTTCTTTTTGCTGTTCACGATTACTCACATCACAGCCGTCACTTTGACCAATAGAAACACAGAGTTAGCTGCTGCCATAGACAACTGTAGGGCAACAACACCCCAGCCTTTTTAATATTTCCTCTAGGGATGTTACCACACAGATGAAAAGGGGAAAATGATGGTGTGAAACAGCAGAGGCACTTTGTCAACCACTGCCATTAGCATCAAGCTAGCAAAGAATGTTATTTCTTCATAATGGAGACGGACATAAAGTAAGAAAATTAAAAAATAGTGGCGGGGCTTTTACTCACCACAACTGCAGAGGCTACCAGCTTCATTTGAAACAGACTACATCATAAAGGGCCGTTATTTATTAATCCCTCTGTATCTTTATATTTTTACTTTTTATCTGCTCCTGTTGGCTTGATAAAGTTAATGCATCACGCCGTCACTTCAAACTCAACACTTCCTGAATTTGTTTCAAATTAAAAGCCCCATATAACCCTCAGCTGAGAGAATCCCTCCATTTTCTAAATAGGCTTTTATTGTGAAACATTTGCAGGAACTTCTCGTGGAGGATTCGGTGACAGAGGCCAAACATTGCAAACTGCGCATGCGCTTCTGCATCTGAAGGACTGCTGCTGCTTTTCCAGGCAATGAGCAGTATCACCGTGAGTTTTTCAAACTGCAGTAATCAAACACGGTTTTAATGATAATTAAATTTTGATATGGTGATACTAACCATCGGGAATTTTACCGCAGTTTATCAGTTTACCGGTAATGTTACATCCCTAGTACTCACCCTCTGAAAATGCTCCTAAGTGTGTTATGTCCTTAGACGTGGAAAAGGCGTTTGACGAGTTGAGTGGAGGTACTTATTTACAGTTCTGGAAAAATTTGGACAAGGACCATCATTCATAGCTCTGATTAAATTACCATATACATCTCCTACTGCAACGGTCCAAACCAACAATACACGTTCAGAACCCTTTGCTCTAGGCCATGGAACCCGTCAAGTCCACTAAGTCCAATCCTGCTCGATCTAGCTATTGAACCGCTCGCAATTGCCCTCCGTAACAGCGTCGACATTGCTGGCATTTGGAGAGGGGGTATGGAACACAAGTTGTCTCTATATGCTGATGACCTTTATATCTCGGACCCAACAACCTCTCTACCAGCAGCACTCTCTTTACTTAGCAAATTTGGATCCCTTTTGGGGATATAAGGTAAACGTACACAAAAGTAAACTGCTTCCAATTAATGACGAAGCAGTCACCTTGGATTATAATGATACACCATTTCACATCGAAGAGAAACTATTTACTTACTTGGGAGTTGTAGTCAGAGTAGTAGTACTCGGAAGTTAAAAAATCTCTTCCAAGAAAATTACATAACTCTACTAAATCAGGTTAAAATATTGTTACTGCAGTGGTCACCTCTTACATTATCTCTAGCTGGTCGAATAAATTCTATAAAAATGAACATACTCACGAAATTTACATACTTATTTCAATGTGTACCTCTATTTATTCCAAAATCATTCTTTGTTTCACTAGACTTAATCATCTCCTCATATATATGGCAAAACAAGAAGCTGAAACAAACAAAGAAGTCCCTACTTTGGAGACTCAAAAGAGATGGAGGCATGGGGCTCCCTGATATCTGTCATTACTATTGGGCAACTAACATTCATTGTCTTGCCTACTGGAATCACTTTTATCATCAGCCTAACTGTCCTGAATGGACAATCCTAGAGCTAAAATCATGCCAGGATGTCTCGCTCCCTGCCCTTCTTAGTTCTCAGCTTAGTTACTCCATAACTAAATCAATAGATAATCCAGTTGTGCGCCATACCTTGAGAGTGTGGGCCCAGTTCAGGAGGACCTTTGGTTACAGCGACTTGTCTCTTTTGAGTCCTATTGCTTCCAATAATCTTTTTATCCCATCCCTACACGATTCGACTTTTCAGGACTGGCACAAAAAAGGCATCAGATAGTTCAAATGTTTGAAAATAAATGTTTTATGTCTTTACTAGGGGTGTAACGGTACACAAAAATCTCGGTTCGGTACGTACCTCGGTACACAAGTCACGGTTCGGTTTTTTTCGGTACAGTAATGAAAAAAATAGACAACTATTAAATATCTTTTACTTATTGGTAACCTTATTTAAACATACCACCACAGCAGTTAACTCTTTTTACACAATTTTTGAATGAAACAAATATATATAAAATCCTGCTTTTTCACATTGTTTGAATGAAAATAGAAATATAAAAGTGAAAAATAAAATCCTGCTGTTTTTTAACACATTTTTTGATTGAAAAATATAAATATAAATTTCTGCTTTAACAGTTTTACTCAATTAAAATAAAAAGTATAGTGCAGCTGGTCAGCTTTAAAGCCTGCTCAGATTCAGTTTTACTAGGAACTTACTTAGCTTTCCCACTTTGTTAAAGTGCAGTAAACAAAACATGCTTATATCTAAAGTGCAGCTTAAACAATTTTACTCAACTCCAATGGCGTTGGTTATTTCTTTAGCGCGATGGTCAGGGAAACGCTCTTTCTTTTTAAACGACGACGATATCGTAGTTTGCACCAGATTGCTTTTTCTAGTCGTGCCGGTTAACGTTCAAACTCGGGTGGTGTCGCTTTAGATGCGTTAGCATGTTAGACGTGTTTCCAAGTACATACCCGACCGCTGTTCTGCAGTGTCGGCACACTGCTTTTGTCTTGTCAACTTGTTTATTTCCATCTTCGTATTTTACCCTGAAACCAAAGTGTTCCCAAACGGAGGACTTAAGGTTTGCGGGTGGGTCTTCAGGTTCGTCAGGCTCACTTGCCATGTTGTCAAAATGCGAGAATGCGCTGCACAAAGTGAAAGCGGAGATTTACGGGACTCGGTCCGTCACTCAATTATGTCCGTCGGGGAACTAGATATTTTAAATGGTTTGGCTCGCAAAAACGGAATTAAAATAAAACAAAATAAAATAAAATAATATCCTGCGCCCAATAATTCGGTACAGGGTCGTGTCGAACCGAAAGTCGCGTACCGAACGGTTCGACACAAATACATGTATCGTTACGGCCCTAGTCTTTACAGTTTACCTAAAACACATTTCTTCCGATACTTGCAGGTCAGACACTACGTATCTTCTGTCCTCCCATGCTTTCCTAAAGAACCCGACTTGAATCCGGTTGACACATTCCTGTCATTTGACATGTACACTATTGGCAGACCAATGGGATTCTATCCTCACATCAATACACATATCCTCGCTCTGTGCAAGACACTGCCTTGTGCAATTTAAGGTGGTTCATAGGGCCCACATGTCCAAAGTAAAATTCTCTTGCGACAAATGCGAAAACAGTGATGCCACCATTATCCACAAGTACTGGCTGTGTCCTCGCTTACAAAAATTCTGGAGTGATGTCTTTCACACTCTTTCCAGCATCCTAAAAATAAACTTAGATCCAGACCCTCTGTTAGCCCTGCTTGGTATTACTGACAGAGACAATCTTCATTTGACATTCGCAAGCACCGCATGGTTGCTTTTGCCTTGCTTTTGGCCTACTCAAGAGTAGAGTAGAGATGTGCTTTGTTTTGTTTTTTTCAACTGTCATCAATGTCATTGCCTATATTTTTTAGAGAGCACTACATTGTTGTTCATTTTATAACAATGTGGAATATATCCTTCCAACCCTGGAAGATTTGTTGAAAATTTCAATAAAAGATTTTGAATAGAAAATTCATATTGACGTCCAGTGCCAGCTGGGAAGATAGAGAATTAAATAATCAATTTTTTATTTGAGTCAGCAGCTATTTCTTATCATTTTGTAGTTTAGGCAAGCACTTTGTAGTCAATATCAATATGCAGTTTTTATTACAAGTACCTCAGCAGTGTACTTCAGTAATGAATGGAGTAAATGTTTCTGGTTCCTTACTTTTATCTCTGACAGAGGTTTGTTAAAATGTAAACATGGGTTTTGCCAATGCCGCTATTACCTCTGTTAGCTGTTAGCTCTATTAGATGTGTTAGGGCCCGTCCCAATGCCCCCCCTTAACCCTACCCCTTGGCCCTACCGCTACATTTGCGTGTTCCCGCGAGGGGTAGGGGTGTCCCAATTCCTTTTTTGTGTGTAGGGGTAGGGGGCATAACGAGGGGTAGTGGGTATGAAACTAGCCCTTCGGAGCGAGGGATTTCAGATGCTGACTTGCCAGCAAGGGGTAGACGTTGCCATGGCTACCACCCAGCAAGAGACGGGGAAAAAAGTTCATACATAGCTAACGTTACCGTTGTCAGGTTGCTTGTTAGCTAGCTAGCTTGCACTATCTGCCGTCTGTCGGAGTATAACTAGTATAACTATGCTGCCTCATAATGTCTGGTTAGCTAGCTAGCTAGCTAGCTAGCAGAAGTCCCCTGTCGTCTGTCGTTCATCAAACAAAGCATGATGAATACAGCAAACGCAATCGGTAGGATGAACTCACCTTGATGATGTACCGCATGTCTTCATATGTCTTTTGCATGTGATAATCCTAGAATTATTAGCATATCATGTCAATAACTCGTCCACTGTCCTACATTACACAGGTACGCCTGAGGAAACCCGACGGCTGATCCGTTTCAGGGCAGAAAATGAAAAGGAATTTCTAAAATCAAAATACTCTGCAAAACTACTTTGGGAGTGAGTCATTCATCTTCCCTATTCTTGTGCTTGTATTCAATCAATCAATCAATTTTATTTATAAGCCCAATATCACAAATCACAATTTGCCTCACAAGGCTTTACAGCATACGACATCCCTCTGTCCTTTGGACCCTCACAGCGGATAAGGAAAAACTCCCCAAAAACCCCTTGAATGGGGAAAAAAAATGGTAGAAACCTCAGGAAGAGTAACTGAGGAGGGATCCCTCTTCCAGGATGGACAGACGTGCAATAGATGTCGTACAAAACAGATCAACATAATGAATTAACAGTAATCCGTATGACACAATGAGAGAGAGAGAGAGACAGAGAGAGAGACAGGACAGACAGTAGTGACCGTAGCTTAGAAACAACATTAATTTAAGTAATAATATTATAATAATAACTACGGCTATTGTGGTACAATATGTTGATAGTATATATTAATATATGATAGTATATGTATGTGACAATAATCATAGTGTATAATAACAGTAGAAGTATGACTAATGATAACAGCAGCAGCAGGAGGCATCTGGCAGGACCACGGCAGCAGCACAACCACACACGTCACACTATCCAGGCACCGCTGCGATATAAGTTAACCTGCGAGACAGTGGAGCACAAAGGCTCCGGAGAAGAAGCCGAGTTAGTGACATGCAGTATGGCCGAGTTAGCAAGATGCAGTTACAGGACATGAGTGTTAGCAAAGGGGAGAGAGAGAGAGAGAGAGAGAGAGAGAGAGAGAGAGAGAGAGAGAAGGAGATTATTGTGTTAAATACTCTATGGTCTCCTCATTGCTGTTGGTTCTGATACAGGAAACTAGTGAAAGAAATGGGTCTGGAAGGAGTGGTGACAGGCCAACAGGCAGCTAAAAAATGGGAAAATTTGAAGCAAAAGAACAAGGTATGTGATGTTCATTTAAAAAACAACATTTTTAAAAAACTTTTACAGTCTCAATGCCAGTCATAATTAATGCATGTTACTGTATATCTATTGATATCATTAGATATCAATTAACATAATTAGAATTATAATATTAATCAGGTGTGTGTGTCTTGTTTCAGGAGCTCAGAACACCAAAAACTGGTTCTGGTACCGACAAGGGTGAGATTACAGCTTCCACATGGCAGTACTTTGAGGATATGCACAAGGTGTTAGGTGCCAGGCCTCCTGTTGACCCTCCTGTAGTGGTGGCATTCTTTAATGAGGAGGATCCCACAACAATCCTCTTGGTAATGTTAATATACTATATAATGAAGTACATTCTATGGTCATACTGATGTTATATTAGTAAACATGTTAACGTGTTCATTTTATTTCTGTTAGAAATAAAAACATTTTGCATATAATATGCCCATAACATGTCTGGATTGTAATGCTTATTATTTATATTTTTCCTTTAGGCGATGGTTGAGCCCAGTCAGGCATCTACAGCCAGCACTGAAGGAGCCTGCTTGCCACCAACCAGCACTGAAGGAGCCAGCACAGCCAGCACCCCAGGAGCATCAAATGCTGCAGGATATTCCATGGCCTCTGCAAGCCCCAAATCTCCCTCACCCGTCAAAAAAAAGGAGAAAGACACATCCCATTGTGAGTTTCCTGATGGAGGAATCTCAAAAGGAACAGAAGCGCCATGAGGAGACAGAGGCCAAGACGGATAGGTTCTTGGACCTCTTTGAAAAAATGATTGACAAGCTATGATAAGCTGATATTTTTAGGTGTTATGCTCTACTCTCTAGTGTGTGTTTCTCTCTAGTATTTCCGCTCTCTTGTTCTCTTGTACTCTTTTTTTCCTTTTTTGACTCTTTTTTCTTTTCTTCTTTTCTTTCTTTTGTTTCTTCTTTTTCGTATCTTAGCCTCTTTCGTATTTACGTTTAGTTACGCTTTTACACTCTTATGATCAAAGTTATTTTAAAATTTGAATGTGTGTGTGTGTGTGTGTGTTGTGACAGGGCCAAGGGTCTTGGCATGCCAGTGCAGTGTGTGTCACATGGAGGCAGTATGGACTGGTGAATGGTCACGTCCAACTGGGATCACATCTGGATTCCAGGAACAGAGACAGAGGCTGAACTCAGAGGACTTCTGTCCAGCTCTAAAAAAAAAAATTGTACTTACTGTATCAATAGAGTGCTAACTGAGATCAAAGCAATGGTCTCCAACCATGTGCGATTCAGAGTCAAGAGTCCATAGGTTTTCATTCCAGATCAACATCAACCTTTTTCTCTGATTAATTCCTCCTGTGTTATTGATACGTGTTAAATTGTGAAATCAGCTGGTGTAGCATTTGGTGAATGAGAAACTCCGGATGGTTCGGAGGAAATTGGAACACATTGTTGTGCATTGGTTGGAATTAACAAGGAACGACTGCACACTAAGCAGTAGCAGTGCATGTCGGACACTACTGTCAATCAAGAAGACAGAGCAAAATCCATTCTTTTAATACCCATCTACCTGATCAAATTTTTTATGAAAATATGAGGGAAAGAAGTCAGGACTTTTTGTGGGCTTATATGCTTTCTGCAAAAACCCCTCAAACTTGATAGTAGTCCTGCCTATCAAGATGTCTGGGTTGATGAGTAGGGTTACTTCCTAACATTAATGCATGTCAGTTCTTCAAAAAAACTGATATACAGTCACATTTGCTCCGCGGATCAGTACATCCAGCCTACTGCACATGAAGCAATTCCTCTGTTTGTGCCTTATGGTGTGTGCTGCAGGCATGAGTTGTATTGACCCTTTCAAAACGGATCTCCTGCGGATAGCCTCAGGAGATTGTTGTTTACATAATTCTGTTAAATAAGATCAAAAGTAATAACTGTAATAGATAGAGCATTCAGTCTTTTAGCAGCAGAAAGCTTAGGCTTCTGTCTTCCCCATTATCACATCATGACCATAGGTTACCTTACCAGACATGCAGTGCAAGTGTGTTATAACCTCCCTGTAAAATAAAAACCATGATAGCCAGAGAATTCATTCTTTTTGCAACAGAATGCTAAGGCTTATGTCTTTCATGTCAACATGTTGTACACTTGTAATGACGCCACTGCGCTACGTTACAAAAATGCACGTTGGCACCAGAAGACTGAATGATGAATCTATCATAACGCGTGTCAAACTGACGCTGCCCGCTGGTGAATCATATGGCCGTGAAAGGTTCTTTTTTTGCGCCAGTGTCTGATGCCGAAATCACTGACAAACTGGGGGTATTTTATGATTTTATTATTGAATTGCCAAATTAGAAAGTAAGTGAACATCTTTACCCAAAGCAACCATGACACAGCCAAGCTTGTCTTTAATGTAAAAAGACTGCATCAGCCTTTACGTGCACTGCACAATATCAATAAATACAGACACATGTCAGAGTATGTTAGGCATGACATGCCAGAGTGTAGATCTCTAAACCAAGTTGGAGCTGCAAAGTCAAACTGTATCATCTTGCCTCAGAGGGATGTGCAGCTCTCTTTGATCCAGACCCAGCGTAACTAACAAGGGTTTGATTGACACATCCCAGTGCATCGCCGAGGTGGTCTATAATGTCAATGACAACGGTCCCTCTGAGGGCTTTTGTGTGCATTTAGGGTTTTGTGCCCCCTCCCACTGCTATTTCCAGCCACACCTCCCTGCAGATCTGTGCAGATAAGAAGGGAGGGTTGCAGGGCTGCAGCAGCCTGGCTCCAACAGGCCTGTGAGGCCTTTGGCATCAGGCCCAGATGGAGAGAGAAACCACTGGAGGCCTGATGAAGGAGCTTTGGGGAGGGATGAATGGAGGGAGGGGTTGATGGAGGCTGAGATCAGACAGGCCTGAGGCAGGTGTTAAAATACTCACCCCGGTGCTTTTGGTGGCGATCGCTTCGCGAAAACACACCCTGCAGTTTTCAGTCAGTCTCTGAGTGAATCATACACACTGGCTCTGTTTTTATCGGCACAGAACAAGTCAGCAGCATGTTCTCCTGGTCAAGTGGTGGTGTTATATGTCAACCCAAAGGCAGGTTGCTGACATACTTCACACAGTGCAACACTGATAGCATAAGACATCCACTAAACAGAAGCCCCTTTTACACTGCCAGATTTTCGTCGAATGTTGGGCCGTTTTGCAGGCAGGCAAGCTGCAAGCGTTTAGACACACAGAGCCGGATTGGCGAGTTGATCCGAGGTGCCCAATTTTTCGCCACGCAGGGGTAAACATATTGGCAGAACCTTTCTGGTTTAAAAAGAACGAAGCGCCCTTCTGCCACGTGAGGGACTGTTGATGACTTGTGGGAGGAGCTGTTGATAACGCCGCACGTGCGACCCACTGGTGGTGGACTAACAGGAAACACCTGATAGCAAGAATGAGCAGCTAGTAGCAAGAGGGAAACACAAACCTGACAGACACTACAGTAAAGATGAGCAACTGGGGAGACAAAGCATTGCGCGCCCTCCTAGTCCTCGCAAACAAAGAGGCCATTAACCGTCAGATGACAGGAACGGTGAAGGGCGGGCCGACTTATGAGAGAATCGCCGAAGGACTGACCAGCCGCGGCTTCCCTCCCACGTCACTGTTTACGTCACACACTGAGCTACACGTTTTGTTACTTGCTCACGCCCCCCATTGCCCCGAAAAAGGCACATTCTGTATAAACAAAAGTAGGCAGGCGGCATTTCTCTGCACTCCCCGATTTTGTTTTTATACTGCCAATGCTGAGCGAAGACTGACTGGGCTTTCCTGCAAATTTGCACAATTCCTATTTAA
>NC_065519.1:38371663-38376117 GCF_006386435.1 Epinephelus moara
GTTTAAAGCTATGCATGCAGCCGTGTGTGTATACATTTGAGTGCATGTGGCACCCCCCCTGCTGATTATAATCCAGACTCTTCCTCTGTGGGGATTTTATATTTGTGTGTCGGCTCTACACAGAGCCTATGCCATAGCCCGCGCGTGTGGTCGACACCATTATGAGGATTTATACTTGTCTGGTGGTGTGACTGTGCTGTAAAGATTGATTCAAAACAAAACTAAAACATGACTTAATAGCAACAATTTCAAACACAAGTACACATATCAGCTTCATCAAAACTCGGAGAATTCACAAACAAAGCACTTGCCTTTTGCTGGACGCATTTCCCCCACAAACATAACATGCCAATGTTATTAGCATAAGCTTATGGCATTTTATATTGTATAGATTAGCCTAGCCGCCAGAAGAGTTTTTGTTCATTACAAAATACAAAAAACACAAAACAACTGTCTTATGCTTAACATGCTTTTCCCCACGAATACAACATGCTGACGTTAATAGCATGAGGTTGTGCGTTTTACATTGCATAAATTAGCCTCGGGCTAACGGAGTTTTCCTCTACTCATATGAAGCCTAGATAAATAACACGCAAGACACATGCCATTTTGTGGAGGCGTTCGTGTCACAATTGTTTCTTATCTTTAAAATAAAAGTGAATATAATATATAAAAAATAACACAATAATATAATATTTAATATTAATAATACAAGCTTTCTTTCCACTGAGGAAAATGATTTTCAGCTTACAAAGACAAGGAGGAGGTCTGCATCATCACAACATGTGGTTACATTTCTTGGGAGGTGCACGTCATCCTACGGCATAGGCTAAAGGTGTAGGGTACATGTCTATACAGAGCCTACACCATAAGTATGGCGTGGATTCGATGCAGAAGTATAAATCCCATTTTAGTCCTGTTCAAACCTGAGCCCCAGCCTAAAGGACACACACCTGGCTCCTCCACACACACACACACACACCCCATTTGCAGTGTATAGGCATACACACCTGGTCACTCCATCTCTCTCCTCCTCTCTGTCTCCCTCTCCTCTTCATTTCCACCCTCATTTCCTTGCCGTGTTAAGATGCTTATTTTCCATCTCTTGATCTGCAAGTCATCCTTAAATCTTTTAACACGGCTCTGGCCCCGCGGACTAATCATATTCCATAAATATTTAAAAAGGGCGGAAATCTGCTGGAGGTTGCCTTATCTGGAGCCCCGATGATAATCATCTTAACCAGGACCATTATGATTTTAATTACCTGTCTTTGATTTCCTAAGTTGAGAACGTGGTTATTCCTGGCCCCGCGGTAGATTCCAGGTTAAAAGGGTCTCTGGGATTAGCACCCCCCCTGATAATTGAGTCCATGTCAAAACGCACATTTATCCGTGGAGAGGTGTTTAAAGTTAAACTCTCAGGATCCCCTGTTTTCAGCCAATCAGAGTGATATTTCAGAACTGATTCTGGAAAATGCCACTGGCTGCTGATGAGTTGAAACAGTCAGAATGACTGCAGTGCACTGTTACTCTAAATGTGTATTACTCTGCTTTCTTTAAACTTTCTAAAGGAGATTCAAATTTTCATTATCATTGGACTTCTAAAAACTAGTTTACCTTTTCTATTGACCTGAATTCTTGAATCTTCACTGTTGTTTAAGGAAGAGTGTCATCACTGACTCCTACACACTGATCTCATGGTGGCAACAAGTAATTGTTTTTTAAGTCACAAGTAAGCCTTACGTCTTTACACTCAAGTCCCCAAGTCAAGGCAGGCAAGTCCTGAGTCAAGTCCCAAGTCAAGACTCACAACTATCAAGTCAAGTCCCAAGTCCAAAACTTTGAGTTTTGACTCCTAAACAGGTCATAATGTGCTCTTCCACAGATGTAATGCCAATAATAACTTTCCAAAAATCACAAATGCTTTTCAAAATTTGCATTTATTTGTTAAAACTAGTTTGTTAAAAACCTTCCTTAGTTGTGAAGCTAATATAAGCTAAGCATTAGTTAGCATTACTATGTTAGCATTTGCCTCAACTTATCATTCTCTGTGCAACGAAGAGGACATCTTCCAACTTTGTACAACATTTAAAGTTGCACAAAGTTGGAAGATGTTGTGTCTTCGTCTGTAATTTGTAGTTTGTTTTTTGTTGACCAGCGTGTAGTTTTTGTCAACGAATCTCCATACAACGGTTCGTATGACATCCTAAAAAAGTACCCACACAATGGTTTATATGATATCCACTGAATGAATGCCCCACAAATTATGTTACATACATAATGTAAAGTAATGCACTTAATGTTAAGTTATGGAGGTTACTGTGGTTAGGTTTAAGAAAAAAAAAACACATTTTTGGTTGTCTTTAGGTTTCAGTAAGTAAGGTTACTGTGGTTAGAAAAAAAAGCTATATAAGCTGTGATCCAACAAATAACTATCAAAACATGACTGACCTGTTAAATTGCCTTTGTGACATTCACAAGTGGATGGCAGTCATTTTGGGATGGAGTAGCTGCATTCTGGAGGATGTAGTGAATGCCACAGCAGCCATGTTGTAATAAGGCAGCTGCTCCTATATGGGAATGTAGCATCCCTCTACTACATGTCCCCTTGTGATGCCACAACATTTATTTCCTTGTGCAAAAAAAAAAAAAAAGTATGTGGTTAGGTTTAGGCAACAAACACACATGGTTAGGTTTAAGCAACAAAAGCTAATGTTTAGGTTTAGGCAACAAAATCACGTGGTTAGGTAATGTTTAGGGTTAGGTTATGAAAAAACATATTTTTTTGGCTTTACTTTCATATGGGAAGCAAACACCTTACTCCTGGGTGCAAGTTCACCCACCACCACACCTGCCCACCCTACAGCTTCATGAGTTATGTTGTTTCCTGGCAGTGTTTCAAACTGATGCCGTCTAGCAGTGTTTCATGTCGAGGATGCTCTTTCTCATCTGTGTCTGATTTGGAAATCAGTAACCAAGCAGCAGTATTTCATGACTTTTGAATGAGAATGGGTTGGACTGACATAATTCTGAGTCAGGTACACCCCGAGTATGCCCCATTGTTCCAAGATAAGGAACTGACATGATACATGACATACTTTTTTACTTTAAAAATTCAGATACACTTAGTTGTTCAGTTGTGTTTAAACACTTAAAATCTGCCTAACAATACATGTGTGTCAATCAAACTATTGGTTATCATGATGGATTTCTGCTGACAGGTTGAATTCAGTTTTGCTTTGCTTTTGAACCTGTGGCAGGCCTTAAAACC
Organism: Epinephelus moara; assembly: GCF_006386435.1. Taxonomy (NCBI): domain Eukaryota; kingdom Metazoa; phylum Chordata; class Actinopteri; order Perciformes; family Serranidae; genus Epinephelus; species Epinephelus moara. The sequence goes on from NC_065519.1 coordinate 38,374,935, forward strand.
CACAACCAAAAATGCAGTCTATGCCATTAGGTGCAAGGCCTGCCACAGGCTTTATGTGGGGGAGACCACAAACACTATCATTGACAGAATAATGAAACAACATTTTTACAAAATGAATAACGGGAGTGGCAGCAGTGTCCTATACGCACATTTTAAACTCCATGGCCAACACAATGTACAAAGCATGGGCCTGGAGAGCAAAAAGGATTGGACCACGACACAGAGACGAGCAGCGGAGAGGAAATGGATTCATCTATTACAAACAATAGACCCCGCCGGTCTTAATGAAAAGTACAACACTTTCTTCCACTTACTAGAAGTGTTAACCTCCTGGCTTTTCAGGGCCTCTCTTTTACAGGTTTCACAGTAGGGCTTCCGCCTACTTTACATGCAGAGATGGATCATTTTTATGAATTTTATTTTATTTATTTATTTTTTTATCTTTGTCTGTATTTATCTATTTATTTTAATTATTAAAACACAGTCCCTCTCCTATAGATTTTATACTTTTACAATTGTTGTTTATATATATATATATATATATATTTTATGCATGCCTTTTTAGTGTTTTACGTACAGTTTTATTAGGGACCTTGGCCGAAGGACGAAGTCCCTCTTGTTTTTGGTGCGTTTATTATTATTATTATTATTATTATTCTTTCTCCCGCTTCTTTGAACCGCAATTTGACCCCCTAAACATGCTCGAAAACTCACCAAAATTGGCACGCATGTCAGGACTGGCGAAAAATGTATCCGTAAAGTGCCAAAATGGCCTCTCTAGCGCCACCTAGTTGTTTAGGCATACTAAAATGGCCGCTGCGGCTTGTAGGAATCGCGTAGAAAGATCAAACCAAAACTGGCGTGTTCGTCTCATTGAGACCTACAAATCACGCGCTCGCACCTCTGACCTAAACCCAACAGGAAGTGAGCTATTTCCCTATTTCCTTTTTTTTTTTAAATTCAACTTGTCCTAGACCGTTTATCGTATCGGCTTCAAACTCGCACACATGACAGATCAACTCGTCCTAATCAGATCTTCTGTATAACTGTCATTACTCGAATGGTTTGGATTTAATGGCGTCTTACAGGTGATGTCTTACAAAACCTCCTGACGATTTTTGTGCCACCTAGACACCCTAAAATGCCCGGTGCGACCGGTAGGAATCCCGTAGAAAAACCAAAC
>NC_065519.1:38378119-38403773 GCF_006386435.1 Epinephelus moara
GTGATTTGTGATATTGGGCTTTATACATAAAATTGATTGACTGATTGATGTCATCAGTAGTTTGGTTTTCAGAAGCCATCAAAGTTCTACTCCCAAGTCATGGGTTCATTGTCAAAAATGACCTTGCATTCTATTGACATTGCTTGTTTTATCGACATTTGGACTCTTATGGAGAGGCTAATTCACATTGTCTACGTGAGCTGGAGGCCGGCAGCGAGAGGCCGAGGTCCCGCCCAACGCTGCTTGCAGCTTTAATTGAACATATATTTTATGTGTTTTTCTTAAACTTGTGTCCATTTAGCAATATGGTTGCAGGCTTTTAACTTTATTTATCTCAAGGTTTTAACCATCTATAGTGGGAGAAACTGTGTTGGTGTTGGATCATTTTCTTAAAACTTTCTGTTATGAATTTTTTATACATTTATTTATTCAATAATTTGTTATAAATTGATTTTATGCATAAAATGTTATTGATCCATCTAGCCACAACGGTTTTAACCAAGCTTTGCCCATGGGAGGGGCCCTCATCAAACCTTATCCACAACAATAAAATTCTTCTTCTTGCCAGGCCTATTTTATTTTCCTATCCCCATGTTTTTAAATTAATCATTTAATTATTTAATTACTTTTATGGCATAATAAAAGGGGATTTTTATATCTTGGATTGAACTGGGGAGGGCTTACATACACAATTGCATGTTTTGTATTTAAAACATTTTTTTAAAGAAAAATTATATTTATTTCTTATCCCTTTTTAACTTGGTTTTATATTGATTTGTCTTATAAGCATGGATATTGTTGTGTTTTAGTAGCACTTACTTTTATGCACTTTTATTTTGAGCACTTAACTTTTATTACTCCTTTATGGCAGCCCTCTCCGGTCAATCCCAGCACTTATTATAATTTCCTCCTCCCACTTTTTTATATATATTTTTTATATATAATTTTTTATATGTATTTTAATTTCACCTGGCACTTTTATTCAATAGTAGATCCCAGATAATATAAGAGAGACCCTGGAAAACAGGAGTATTATTGGTAAATAAATGAGTTCCCACCACCTTCCCTGTGTAGTGGCCCAATCTAGGTGCATTATTATTATTATTATTATTATTATTATTATTATTAATAATCATTTTTTAAAATAAAAACACACACCTTAACAGGGCTTTTTAAACAACTATTTGGCTTTTAGGAGTCATTTTAAGTATTGACTGAATACCCAGAGCCCCTGAGAGCTCGTGCCCTTCAGAGGACTCTATTCAGAGGACTGCGCTCTTACCCCAACCTAACCCCCCCCCCCCTCCTTTCACACCCCTCACTCTACCTCTATATTTCCTTTGACATGACAAGGAAGTGACAAAATGGCTGGGGCTAACAAGAGGCCATAATCGATTGCGCTGGAGTAAACACACACACACACACACACACACAAAGCAATGGACGTGGGCACACACGCCTGGACACACTCAGCCATAAGGACTTGTGGTAATACACACAATGTGTAGATGGTGGCTATGCATTCACATGGGATCTCTTACAGGGGCCCGTCCAGGGCCACATATGGGCACACTCATGGACACAAAGGCACACAGTCACACACTGGCACAGGGTTTTAATAATCATGTCTGGAAAAATTAACTTTTAATCCAGAGCTTTTTATGTTTGCCCACATGCTCAACAGGCCCCTTCCATTTTTACTGCCAGCTTGTTAAGTGTCTTCTGGCAGCATGAGGTAAAGAAGAGAAGCCCATTCCAGTCCCCCAAAAAAGAAAAAAATCCCTCCTCACCAGCCAAACAGCCAATTACACATAAACCAATTCATCATTCTTAACAAAATCATAAATTAAAATAAAGGTTCTGTCTTCTTTTAGCTCGAGGTAAAATATATTACCTGTAGTTGGTCAAATGGGAGCAGAGAGGCAAGTGACAACAAACCAGCTTATATGGGACAAAAGCAGTCCCACCAACTGTTGACGTTCCAGGACCGAGCAACCAATGCCAGAACGTCAACAAAGCACATGGTTCAGTTTAGGTAACAAAAGCTAGTGGCAACCAGTGCTGGGACATCAACAAATGGGCATGGTTAGGTTAAGAAATATAGGTTTTCACCTGGTTTGGCTCTACATACAGGAAGCAAACCCCAGGCTACCAGGTAAAAATCAGGGGTGTGTTTGACCCATCCACCACCCCTCCCACCAGAGGTGTAGGGACTTTCCAGCTCTTTATATATGTCGTTACCAGCAGGGTTTCAACCTGACACCATTTTAGGGTTGTATCACACGATCACGAAAGGCTACGTCTGGCTGCGTTGCAAATATGCTGCAGGGTGCTTATCATACCAGAGCCTCACAGCATATCACACCATTGTGAAAAGTGGCTTTTGTTGTCTGTTTGTGACACCGAAATCACTGACAAAGCAGCGTCATTTGAGGATTTCAAAATGAGTTGGTTGGTCATGCCAGTCAACAGGTCAAACATCTCATTTGGTACAAAACTCTCATATTGGTTTACAGATTGAGTTCATCTGGAGTCATGGCAAACAAAGTATACTTGGCCTGTGACAAAAACAGATGGAGATGATTTTGCTGACTTTAGAAAGTATCAGATTATTGTCTTGATTATATCACTTCAGACCCTGTGTCCATCAGGACCATTATATAAAAAAAAATTCATTATTCCAAAAAATGAAAATAAACAAAGTCTTGTCATCAATAGATGAATTTGCAAAGTGACATTTTATAGGATGAACATTATACCCATTTTAAGACAGAAAAGTCTGCAAGAAAAATTAATATTTAATAGGTGACAATATTTTGCAACTGCAGCTAGAAGCATCTCTGCTTTTGCTTGGTGTAAAGCCTAAGATTGCTGTAGTTAAAGGGATAGTGCACCCAAAAATGAAAATTCAGCCATTGTCTACTCACCCATATGCCGAGGGAGGCTCAGTTTTCAGAAGTTTTAGAGTCCTCACATCATCCAAGGGGAGAGGTGAGCGTGAGCGCGGTGCACAGAGAGGCAGTCAGAGCTACAGGCTACAATGAGGCTAAAAACGGAGTTCAAATGACGTTTTTCCAAACAACTTTTTATGTCGGGGCTTCAGGACACTTGGATCACTACGGACAAACAGTATGGACATATTTTGTGCCTGGTTTCAATTCTGTGTTTTTGGATGTTTGAATCTGGGGCGCCGTCTGCCTCCATTAGATGGAGTTGTGTTGCTACCTCCTCTCCCCTTGGATCTCCAGAAGTGTTGTGAGGACTCTAAAACTTCACCTGAGCCTCCCTCGGCATATGGGTGAGTAGATAATGGCTGAATTTTCATTTTTGAGTTTTCTTTCCACAGGTTTCACTAACTCTTCTTTAATGAGCCACCCTGTGGACAGTGGGGTGATTTNGCATATGGGTGAGTAGATAATGGCTGAATTTTCATTTTTGGGTGCACTATCCCTTTAATGTAATCAGCTTGACAGAGGCCAGTCGACAGGATAACATTCATCTTCTTACATGTGAAATATTGTGACATATGTCCAACCAAAAACTACATGTGCTAGCTAGGGCTGTACAATGAATTGTTGTCAGTAGAATCAGATTCAGCTGTTTAATAAGAACATTCAATGATTCAGTTTTTTTTTCCCATGTTAAGTTTTATGAGCTCGCGGGACATTCAGTGTGAAAATGGTGTTTATGTAATATAGTAAACAAGCTAGCTTCACTAACTACAGATTGGAAATGTGCAAAAACATTTTTGCCAATACTAGTTATCAAACAAAAGCCAGAGATTTGGTCGTATGAAGTATCTGTGAGCTGTTACTTCAATACTTGTAAGCAGAGGAGAGAAGATAATGTTATCTCAGAGCCTTGCAGTGCAGAGTCTCTCCTCCTCTTTGGCACTGCATCATGTCCACAGCTCCCTGTACCAAAGAGTAGCATGAAAGTCAAGAGCGCTCACTCTGCAGCAAAATCTGGGAACCAAACGTCCCCAGAAGTACACAGCTCACTGACTAGCAAAAAACATTGCAAGACTTGGGGCAATCTCAGTCAAATGAGGGGTTTCTGACTGACAATTTGAATCTCCTTTGAGGGGGCTGCCGGAATGCCAGCATCATGTTAAATGTTTTAGACATGACATGCTGATTTACATGTCATAATCCACATGTCTATAATGTCTTAAACCCTGTTTACACCTGGTTTTAGGAAAAGAAACATGGTTTAGCATTCTTAGGTTTAGACAAGAAAAGTTACTGTCGTTAGGTGTAGGAAAAGAAATGATTCAAAGCTCCCGGGGGAAAGTCCTGTGTTTTGTGATCCATCCTGCCTCCTCACAGGGACCGCTCAATTCTTCACTCCTGTCAGCGCACTGGTCACATGTGATTGTCCTTCCAAAATATGTGGGTTATGCACAAATTACTGGGTCATCATTACATTGGATATGTACAAATTTTGGTCAATTACTTTTACTGGGAAAGCATATAAACATTGCATGAGAACAGCCTGCCTGACTTGTCCCCAACAAGGACATAAGAAAATATGTCATCAGTGCAGGACGTAGTTATTGTTTTTGGACAGCACATCAATGCTTTATAACTTTCCCATTTTATCAATCAATCAATCAATCAATCAATTTTATTTATAAAGCCCAATATCACAAATCACAATTTGCCTCACAGGGCTTTACAGCATACGACATCCCTCTGTCCTTATGACCCTCGCAGCGGATAAGGAAAAACTCCCCAAAAAAAACCCTTTAACGGGGAAAAAAAACGGTATGATGAGTTGGACCAAGTGTCGTGTGACAGTCCATCATTTTGGCTTTTGGAGGGAGATGTGTTGGATTCTGCTGACATGGATATCTCCAGATGTGTTGACACAACCGCTAAAATGACTGGCAAACGTGTGGAAATAATAACTGTATGTGCAACCCAATCACTAGAATAAACATTGGCATTGTACATTTCTGCAAATCATGGATATGTGACATTTGTTGTTATCATGTAGTGGATACGGTGAAACTTTATGTTTTAACAACACTGTTGTTAATGTGAGGTTACAATCAGGCACAAAAACCACTTAGTTATGCTTTGAAAAGATGATGTTTTGGTTGCACATTGCTGGTAAGCCACTGCAGATGTCTCACGAAGAAAAGAGAGAAAAAAAAAAAGGTCTTGCTGCTTGTTGTTCTCAAACAGTAGCCTGCAGTGGTCTGCAGCTTGGCAGCTGTCTTGCCTAGGTGTCATCCCATCAACCACCTCCCAGTGACACAGTCAGCTGATATACATGTAATCACACCTACTTTTAACTAAACTTTGATATGATGATTTGATATGATGTATGTATAATATATGTACATGCAATTGCAACATATATGTGGTTTGCAGAAATGTTTAAAGGCAACATAATCTGTAGCGACTGGGCTGGTGTACAGACCCCTTTGACCTCTAGGCAGTAATGTAATCTAAACACAAATGGTCAGTTGGATACCTTAATAGACACAGGTGTGAACAACAATGGTTCTCAGATGTCCATCTGTGGACCAATTATTCTGCTTCTGTTTGAGACAGGATATGCCTAATTTTTCCAATATTATGCAGATTAAAGAATGTAGCTATTAGCCAACATGTTTGTTAAAGGCCATTTAAAACTGCACAACACACTTGTGTTTTAGAGGGTTTTTTTCTGTTTTGCAAATGTTATTGGGATTTTCAAATTTTGTTTTTGCTTTTAAAGAACCCGGAAGTTCCCATTTCACCTCTGTCTGGAGCTGCAGTCACTGGCTTTATGTTTTTCCTTTGTCTATGGATATATTACCTGAATAATTTCTGCATACAGCCATGAGTGGGCCTTAAACAATTTGCCAGGACTGCCTCTATTTGCAATGCTAATGTAAAACACAGCATCTCTTCAGTGCTTTTGTAACCTTAATTCTTCTCAGGCTTCCTCATCCATAAATTGCTACTGCAATAAAATCATTGTGAAAGCATGCATATATAGAACTAAACCTTAGAAATATCTTACATTTTCCTCTCATTTCACTTTCTGAAGTGTGTATGGCACGCCTCCCCAAAGACCCCTCATATTACATCCTAATGGCTTATATGCACACACACACACACCACACTTGCCAAACCAAATACACACAGCTGTCACACTAAGACCCCATCCAAACTAGCACCTCTTCTTCCTTGTGATTATGTAGAGCATGTTGGCAGGAGGTGCTGGCCTAATAGCCATTTAGCTGATTCCAGTGAGGAGATATTGGGGGAAAGTTGGTGGCGAAGTGCTTTCATGCCGACTGCCAGCGACGGAGAGCCCCGGCTGCCTTCCATCTCCTGAATAAGAAGCAAATTATTCCAAATCATTTGGGAGCGAGAGGCAGAAGCAACCCCTTTTATTTTTTGGATGCATTAACAATGTTTTCAGTCACTTTGTTGGCAGCATCAAAAAGGTGGGTACTGCCAAAGATTAGCTGGATAAATTGCCTAATTGATCCATTCACTTTTTAACTGATGCTTTATTAAGAGGCTCTGGAGTAAGGAGGAGAGGTGGGGAAAGGCTGGGGAATGCTGCTGGGAATGCTGCTTTGGCTACACTCAAACACACACACACACACACGCACGCACGCACGCACACACACGCACACACACACTCACACACACACACACAGGATAAGACAACTCATATGATTGGAAGCCTTAGAGTCTACAGTATGAAGTAGTATACTTTGAGTTTATTTATAAATAAACACCAACACACATTTCTGTCATCAATTAAGTTTCCTGGGTTTCCTCACTCTGGGTTACTAATGGAGATATTAACACACTTCATCATAATCAGCCTTCTCATCTGTTAGCATATTAAAATGCTTTAATCCCTGCATAAATATTGGAGAGCTTACACTATTAAGATGATGGATGGAGGATGTTCAGTGGGAACACCTTGCATTATAGAGAGACTGTGGAGCAAAGTGAAGTGACTCTGACTCGGTGTGCACTGAATTCACTGCAGGCTTACTGTAAATCATTACAAACACTTATCATTGGTGTCTGAGAGTTTCTAACCTACACATTAAGTGTGTGTTCTGTTAATGTATCACAATTCTATGCCATATCAAACTGCAAAGGCTTATTTTGTGCACATGGGAGAAGTTTTCCTTGTAGGCTTTCTCCAAGACAGCCCTCTCTGACAGAAATCAATTCATTTTAAGTCAAACCACAACATTTTTCCTTACCCTAACCAAGAGAACTCCTTCTGGTAAAAAAGCCCTCGAGGAAAATTTCTCCCAACTGCTTATTTTGTGGCTGAATATAATTTGCAACCTATTAAAGTATGAATCAGGATAGTGATAGTGAGATACTGGCTACAGCTGCATTTGTAGTGGTGATGAAATTGCAAAAAACATAAAACCAGCATGAGATGGACTGTATTCATAATAAATATACCACAATAATATAAATAACTATCGCCAATCAATCAGTGAGTATGTGTATGTCCGTGAGGACAAACAGTGGGCTTGGTGGGGATGGAGCACCTGCCAGCGGTCATTTTGACTTAACCAGCAGACTTCCCTACAAGCTGATTGGCCGTTGAAACAGGTGACGTGCTTTACATTCTGAAACCAGTCGCCAGCGATTTGACCAGCTGAGCTGCAGGTCACACCATCAGCCAGCTTGAGTCAAGTTCCGACAGGCCAGTTCACACTGCTACAGCTTTTCTCTGAAATGTTTTAAAATGGTTTAATCTTTTTGCGAATCTTTGGTCTGAACTGAGCTTTTAGCATACATAAACTAGTGTCAACCATAAATTTGATCAGGTTTTGAACCTTGTCTGCTCTTGTATTGGGATCAGCTGTAGACTGATTTGACAGAATCAGCCCATTCCCATTCTGAAGTCTTCAAATACCGCCGCTTTGTCAGGGATTTTGGCGCCAGACACAGACTACCTTAAAAGAACTCACATAGTTTTTGTCCAAGCCCGAGGCCCAAGCCAGATTACCAGCCATTGCAGCAGTTTGGGGAGGAGCCTGATTCTGAAAAAAAAAAAGAAGTTATTTTTATATATTATAATATGTTTTTTATTTCAAAAGCTTTTATTATTACAAGCGAAGAGCTGATGTATTTCCTCTCACCACTTCTCCCTCTCTTTCTTTTGTCATTTCAATAGTCTGTCAGGTTTGGCAGAGCGGGTTGCACCCCTCGGTGCGTAGTGCGCATGGTGGTCCATGGTAATGTGGCACACAGACAATAATCACCATTTTTTGCTGCATGTTAAGCACATCTCTTCCACTTCTGAGGAGGCAGACGCAATCACTACCAACTAACCAAGTTGCCTTGAGCCCCTTCTCTTTCTTTCTCTCATTTTTCATCCCTCTCTTGCATTCTATCCCCCCCAATTTTTTACCACTGTATCACTGTTCAATTACTTCTCCTCTCATTCACAGTCACCCCCCCCTCTCTTTTTCCCTTTTCTCTTAATTCAGTCCATTAAAACTCCTGCCATTTACACAAGTGAACTGCCAGTATCATGACAAAACAAACAAACAAAAACACTGGTAAATTGGCGAGAACCTGATCCCACTCTAGCCTGGGGTAATGAAGACAAATTACAGCCCGGTCCCGAACCCAGCAGGTCGGGTTGGGCACGATCAGACTCGGGCAAAGACTCAGAGCTGTAATTAGTGGAACTGCAGAGTTTGGTTTGTCACTACCACAGAATCATTTGATCCATTGTTTTTAGAAAAAAAATAGTCAAGCTTTAAGTGTAAGTATTGTCATCAATTAATGGAAATAAAGTATGACAGTTTTCAGTTATCCAGTTAGTCCCAGCAGATGTGACCCACATGGATGACACATTTGAGTCCTTTTCTCTCTTAGCTACAGTATGTAATAAATACACTCACATTCGCTTACATTCACATACGCTTTTATCACTCCATTTTAGTTGTTAAACTGATCTTTAGTTCACCTCTGGGTTGTATTTAACAGGTCCTCTTAAAGTTGGCTTTCTGACACCTCACTATAGTAGCTGTATTTACCCAAACACCCTCCAAGATGGCAAAGACGTGAGCAATATGCATTTCTTCCTGCCCAGTGGTGAAGCTATGGTTGGCTGGTAGGTGACAGCATGACTAAAAGCATTTTCAAATTAAGCAGGTGTAGAGCAGAGTAGGAAGTGTTGCTGCTTTTCTTCCTGTAGGGCCACACACACACACTTCTGTTCAGCCCTTACTACAAAACCTCTTCTTGCTCTCATCTCATCTGTTACTTCCTGACAGGAGAAACACAATTACAGTTTGACGACTGGCATGAATTTGTGGGAAAAAAAGTCAGCTCTCTACAATTTAGTCAGTTTGGCAACAGCAGCCGTGTACCGCACCATATCTACTCTTTCAAAGTTGGAAGGAAAGTAATTAGCTGAAATGTATCCTCAAAATTAACCTGATGCCGTGTCAAAGTTTGTCTAATTCCTGTTATTTCTTCTACAAGAAGCAAGTACAGCACTTGTTACAGTCAGCATAATTAATTTGATAGATGAAAGAGACGTGTGAACATCAGAAAGATAAACTGATCTGAACTCCCTCAAATACTCTCAAACTGTTGTAGTGTAATCAATCTTTGGTATGTGCATGCGAGGAGTCATTATGTGATGCGTTGTCTCTAAACTGAATTTTTCATGCTAACCTGCCATGACCCTAGCCTGGTGAAACCATCCTAATCTCGCAAGCTCATATTCTATTTTGCTCTGCAGATCAGTCTGGCCATGCAATCATAAAGGTGCATTCTGGCATTGGTTCAAGTTTACCGGGCCAATCACAACCGTTTATTACTTTGGGGCGGGTTATTTGAAATCACGTCGTCAGAATAGGAGGAACAAGGAGCGGAGTGAATGCATTTCGTAAACAACCAACATGGCTACTGATTTTGAAACTGTAATGGCAAATGTGTTGAACGGACTGGTATGTAAATTTTCTTTAAAAGCATAACAAACGGCTGCACTGCAAGCTTTTATTGAAAAAAAAAGGATGTGTTTGCCATCCTTCCTACGGAGTTTGGTAAAAGTTTAATTTACCAACTGGCTCCATTGATCGGGAAAGGTCAGGGAAGCGACCAAGCTGGGAATCACAGCCATGCAACTCGGAGTCCACAGTGAGGAAGAAATCCGCAAACACGGCAACACTCTTTCCCAGACATAAGCACAGCTCAACTCCGCTGCAGCTTATTGGTCTGTTTACAGTGGCGTTGTGTTAGCCTACGTCACACGTTTTGTTTACTCTGATTGGTTTTCCGTCTTTCCAGTTGCGTGAAGGGGCACTTTGAGTGACAGCCGTTGATACCGCCCCTCGGAAATAGAGGAAATGTACACTCTGTGTCCAGACCCATTCGCGTTTTGCGAATGGGTCTGGCAACGCCAGGCTACCATGACCCCTCCTTCCTTCTTCTTCCACAATGTGTGTGAACAATCTCCAGAGAAGGGATATGGACATGTTGCGTTCAGCTGGGGGCTTTCTCAGTATAGTGATAGTGGCAGCAGAGGTTTTGTGGTTTAGAGAATGGGAACATCACCCTTGTTAGATGAAACAACATATCCGTGCTGCATTGCATTCTGGTCTAATGAGGATACTGACAGTGGGATGACTTATGTCGTTTCATGTCCTTTGCCTCAAGAATGTGAGTATCAATATGTTCAGTGTTCTTATCTTTCCCCTCCTTCAGTTCCTCTTCTCATGCCTGTTTAAAAGGGTCTGGGTAAATTCTTTATGTGGATACCAATCAAGCTGTGGGTGGGGCTCACAAAATGATTGATCCACAGCCAGGGGACAATGGAAGAGCCCTGCAGCAGAGATTTCTGAGAGAATGGGACCACCCTGCGCTGCAGACCAGGGGTGGGTTTGGACGGAGCTATGGTGTCTGCAGAGTTATGCTGACTTGACACTGCTAAGCTGCTGGACTTGGCAGAAGATGAAGCAAGCCTCCTCGGTTTCCCCCCTCTGTCGAATTCCACGGTGACACTTGCCCCAGTCTGGATCCCATTAGGAGCCTGGCCCACCAGGCCTCAAGTGAGTAGGGCCAGGGATTATGGATGGAGTCAAGTCGAGGTTATACATCTGCTTTATTAGGTATTTAGGTATATATGTTAGATATAACAATGATTACAGAGTTTCCTCTTCGCTTTTTCTCATGTCAGTAATCCGTAAAATGGTCCCATCTGACCTCCTAGTTTCTTGATGTGTTCTTGCCTCTATATTTGTCACCTGTATCAGGGGCCGTGTTTTTTGCGCCCTCAAATTCATTGTTTTCAATGTAGATGTGCAAGGCGCACACTCAAACGCCAGAGAGACACTGTAGCAATGACTGCGCTCGGAGATAAACTGAGTTCAACTTTTGGAAAGCAGCAGCATCCCCCGTATGCCATGTGGCAAGGAAAATCCATTCACAGCCAACAGATATCTTTCCCCTCTTCCATAAATATCAGTCTGTGATAAATATGGAGAAATGGTTGATCATTTTAGATCAAGGCTGCCAGAGCTTTACTGTCCCACAGACAATAGGTCTACACACAAATAGTGCCTGGAAGAAAATCAGCTCCGCGCTCAGAGTTTCAGGTAAGTAGGCTATGATACAGTGCTTGTTTAGGTTGCTTAGCAACCTCAGACACAACCTGCCGCCATGCTCATGAAAGCTGGCACAAAAAAAAGCACAAGAGTAGCACCCAACACCCAACCTCATGTTTTCCAGCTGGTTAAAGACACTGTATGTGTACAGCTCCTTAATTTCCAGAGGTGGGACCAAGTCATTGTTTTTCGAGTCAGAAGTAATTCTCAAGTCTTTGCACTAAAGTCCCACGTCAAGACAGGGAAGTCCCAAGTCCTAAACTTTGAGTTTTGAGTCCTAAACATGTCATAATGAGCTTTTCACCAAAAGTGATGCCATTTTAACAACAGTGTAATAAAATAAAATTATAAATATCATGAATGCTTTTAAGAACTAGTATTTACATTTGTTAAAACAAGTGCGACTGATCTCAATCATGAAAAAATGTGTTGATATTGTACTTTCATAGCATATAGCACTTTCAACCAGTAGCCTACCACAACACAATGAATTTAGAGTGTTTCTGTCTTGTCTTGTAAACTTGTCTTGTATTGTCTTGAAAAGTGTCTATGTCTTTCTCTTCCCAACTTTATAAGACATTTTCTGTTAGACTATTGTAGCGAGGGACACTGGGACCCAGACAAAATTTGGCCAGTCAAGGTGAAAGCACAGTTAAGAACTGTTAAGACGCTCATGAAGTACAGGTGTGTGAGCCTCATTCTTGATCTGTGATCACTCCTGTGCACTGTGCGCTTGCCTGGTGAGCAAAACAAACTTTGTGTTTTAAATAGAATTATGCTATTATGAAGGTAGTGTAGGGGTGCAAACATACCTTGAGGTGTTGGGTTTTGATGTAAATATTGAATTTGTTGTATTTTTCGTTGCAAAAAATGACTGAATTATTAAATATTGGTCTGCCAAGAATTTATTGTTTCTTTTTGGAAGGGGTTCTAACTGTCCAGGAGCAGTGGCAGTGGAAAGGCATATACTGCTGTATACTTAACATTACACTTTTATTAACATATGGTTTTATTTTTTAGTGCTGCATTTGTTGTTCACCTTTGGTCACTGGAGCTGCTGATTGTGGGAGTTCACCTGTTGAGTTGTGGTGACATAATTTAAGGTTTGCTGTGGCACTGGTAGTAGTTTGGGTGTTTTTCTGTTGGAGAAGGGGGGTTATTTTGTGAGTAGTTTTGGTTATCCCCGTACACTTCAAGTGCATCAGCCTATAGATTGGTGCACCACACCCCTGCAGCAAGAAATTGTGTCTCACACTTTTCTATCTTCCAACTGATATTGCTTGTTATATGTCTAAATGATGCTAATAATGCTTTTGTCATCTAGTGTTTCAATTAACACTCTAACATTGCTTGTAAAAACAACCAATTGACCGTTCACAAGTAGAACATAGATACAAGTTACCCAATAAAAACTGTATCCAAATAGTCCTGTCACAGTCTGCTCCTCTCCCTCACCTGCTCCTGGTAATTTACCATTCACCTGTACCCACGCCCCCCTCATCAAGACAACTCCTGCCTCCACAGCTGCAGCTCATCAGCCATGAGCCTGGTATATAAACCTCTCCAGCACACACACTCTTTGCCAGATTGTTCTTCGACTTCATGCAAGACATTCCAGCACTCACACTTGGCTTGATTCTCTGGTACCGACCCTGCTTGTTCCTGACCTGCCTCTGTTGTCTCTGCCCTGGTAATTACCTCAGCCTTCTGTATCTGACTCCCATTCCTGCCTGCTCCCTTCCTGGTTCCTGTCTGCTTGGCTCTATGGCTGCATGGTGCAGCACCAAGCCTGCTTACCTCACTTCTCCTGGTTTGGCTAGCTACATCAGACTTCACTCCACTACAAGCAAGCTGAACTCAAGGACCCCTGAACTTCTGCATATTCTGTGTTTAAATAAGTCATTACCAACTGTCTGCCTGCCTCAGTGTGCTGCATTTGGGTTTGCACTCGACCCCTGACAAGTTCAAGAGGTTTTTGAGAGCTACTTTTGTTTAATATGTCCAGGAACAATTGTAATAAACAATAATATTGTGATATTGAGACCATTTTATGCCACTACTAATGATAGTATAATAGCAATAGCAGTAACAAGCAAATAAAAAAATCAATTGTCAATTTAAGAAAAAAAAATTAAACATATTTTTTTGAAAGTAATTAATACTTGTTAATACACAAGCAAGCATATATAAAAATGCACTAGGCCTACCTTAATAAGAGTTACTCAGTTTGAGACTTGATACCAGAATTTGGCTGACATAAACAAAATCAAGTGATGCCTCTTGCAACTATTGGACAATCTAAGTGAAGCTCTGGGAACATTTATTTATTTTTCATTTTTCCAGAGAGTCCTGGTCAAAACAACAGCACAATCAGTTGCAATGGTAAAAAAAATGAACTTTGTCTAATACCAAAAACACATACAACACATTAAGCAACACAAAGGCCAAACCAATGACGTCCATACACAAACCACTTGGGCCAAAGACTGTATAGAACAGCAACAAGTTTCCTTCAAGGCAGTTTTTAAAAGACCTTTAAAAATGTTCAAGGAAGGGGGTGCTTCTAAAATAACAACATTTTGGAACTCATTCCATACCCAGGGTGCATAAGAGGAGAAAGCAGTTTTACGGAACCCTGTGCACCCTGGGGACATTTAAAAGAATAGGTTTTGAAGAACAAGTGCAATAGTTGCTGGTGTGAAAGGACAGAAGGCTGGAGATATAAGCAAGCCATTTACCAGCCTTACCAATTTAAACCACAATTCCCACCATAATCCAGCCAATGTGCTGCTGGGGATGGATGGCCTGCGAGCTGGACAGTTTGCTGGTGGATTAATGGAGTGGAGGATGACGTTGTTGGAGGGTGAAACTAAAAACAGCAGACTTTTTGGTTAATTTCAGCCTCTAGAGATCTGTTCTGTGTGTGTGTGTGTGTGTGTGTGTGTGTGTGTGTGTGTGTGTGTGTGTGTGTGTGTGGCTGCACTTGGGACAGGCTCGAAGACAGGTAGTAGTGTTGTGTGGCAAGTTTGCGTCATCTGATCGGCCCTACTTTATTTATTTATATAGTGTATATACTCAGTATACTGTGCTCATCATTTCACAGCCACAGAGCACCACTGCTGATTACATATTGGGGAAAATCTCCAAGCAGTGGAGGAAAATAAATTGATTCATTGCACACAATAACTTTTCAATCTTTGGACTTGGGGGAAGATACCAATTATTAATAAGGCATAAGGCCAAAGTCTAAGTGATGTCATTGGTCTCACTGGTGGTAAAGTCCAAGTTGACTTGCAAGTCTTTTTTGATTTTATAAAATCGAATTTAAAATCATCATAATTATGGCTTGAGTCCAAGTCATGCGACTCAAGTCAACACTTCTGTTAAATTCTGTGGCGCTTCTTTCTTTATTAGCAGTGGGGTTATCAAAGCAAAAATATCTAACCACCAAAGCAACCAGGTCACCCACAGCAAGAATTTCTGTGATCCCCTGACCTTTTCTTTAACACCAAAGTCAGGTTAAAATCCACTTGAACATCGCAAATACATACGTAAATGCACTGAGCACATTCATGGTCACCACCATGGTCACTTTTGACAGTCCAGCAGCTTTCCTTTAGCACTGCCATTGCAATAAGTATATTAGCCTTACTGCTGGTAGGCTAGGTCATTCTTTTAGTTCAACATGTTTATACTGAGCAGAACCCTGCTGCATCTAGGTGGCATTTCTCCAGCCATAGAGTTGTTGTATTTGACTCTACCCCATTAAACTGTTAAACAGTAGGTCCAGTTTACGATGACAGGACTGTATGTAGGTTAGGTGAACTGAAGGTGGTACCCTTCTCTTTTTCAGACCTGATGGCTGTTGCAGCTAACACTACCAATCCACCTAAAATGGACAAATTGTAAGTCATGACCAAATGTAACTAGGACTGATTTTATTTTCTAGAAAAAAGAAGAAGAAAAGAAACAAAGCAATACTGAACAGAGAAAGACTTCCTAGTGCGGCTATATGTCCAATTTCTAGGGCTGTAACGGTTCATGTTCTTACGCGTGAACCCCACCGCCCACAGAATACATGCAATGTAGACTGATGCATTTAATGTGGAACCAAAGTTTACAAGCAGGCTCCTGGTCAGCTAAAACAGCAACAGAGGGACAGTTTTGTATAAGACCAGAACGACATTACTCAACCATTGTAGGGTAGGAGCAGAAACACATCCAACATGTTGACGCACATAGGCAGCATAACCTGGGATGATAAATGTTTACATGCTTTAAATATTTAAATATAGTGAAGGTGGTACTAATTAAAACAACTGAACTAACTGAAACACTCCTCCTGATGCAGAAGCATTATTTTTTGTATTAGTCTTTGTACTTTCGCACTGTATTGTAACATAAGGCACATATTAATATATTTTTTACACACTTTACATACTCAGTGCATTTGACTTATTTATATCTTTTAATATTTTACATACTTTGTACTTAGAGTTCATATTTCTACTTCTGTAATTATTTACGCTTTACATCAGGGCAACTGCAGCGGACCACAATTTTCCCCTGGGGATCAATAAAGTATTTCTGATTCTGACTTTGGATATTCAGTTTCATAACATAAGAGATGCTTTTCAGTTTTATAGCCTGTTGAGACCTGTTGCCTTTTGGAAAAGTGCTTGTTTAGTGTTTGTACAGTGTAATACACAAGTGTTTAAATGTTCCTTGATTTTTATAATGAAAATAATTCAAGAAGAGTTGTAGATGGGCAAAATGTTACCTCAGTCCCCAGCAGGTGGATTGTGTCTGTCCAGCCCATTCTCATCCCAAAGTCTTCAAATACTGTAGCTTTGTCAGTGATTTTGGCGTCCGACACCAATGGTAAAAGCCGGTGTCAGTTTGTAATGTGGCCAGACAGAACCTATTGAAGTGTTATGATACGCCGCCGTTTGGCCAGACTGCACCTAGAATCTGCACATTTCCTGTAAAAACAGGAGTGTGTTTTGCATTTAACAGGTGTAAACTGACATGCTGTCCCAGAACATCAACAACAGATGCATGAGGATACCTAGCTCATCATATGTAGATGTGAATGGCACTGACCAAGTGGCAATATGTGGCAAGTTTGGATGAGAATGTGTTGGTCTGTCTTTGACACTTATTAATTCAAAATAAATGAAAAGAAATGTATCCTTAGGCATTTGAGTGTCTTTCTGCTGTGCCAAACTCACACCAAACTGTGAGTCCATGGTACGAACAAACTCTAAATTTTGGTTACCCTTACATCCCTACCAATTACTAATCCCTACCAATCAACAATAGTAGCAATAATATATCAGATTGTTACTTAGATGGTCCCTAACATATGCATTGTATTTGATGATATCTCCATCTGTGTATTTCTCTTCTCTCCATCTGTTTTCCTACATGTGCTGCTTTGCCTATCTGTTTGTTCTTTAAAGGACAAAGACCACAGCTTGCTCTGCTATAAGGCCACTGTATCCTCCATACGAAGCACTCAGGGCACAAACCGGTACTGAGTCACCAATAACTTCTTGTTGTTTTTGGGAATGTGGGGTGGGTGGGTGGGGGGTTTAAACGGATAGGGGGAAGGTCAAAGTCCATCCTCTCATCTGCCGTTCTGTCCCTCCGAGCTCTTATCCGTTGCTGTCAGTGTCCACTGACTGACGTTTTCGCTCAGCGGTCAGGTCCTAGCAGCCATGCCGCAACAACGCCACCTGATACACAACCAGCTCAACAACAACAAAATAAAAAGAGGGACTTAACGATGTCCAAACCTATAGTCTCCCTATCAGCCATCCATTCTTCCATCCACCCATCTATCCATCTACCCACGCCTCCCTCTGCCTGCTGGTTGACTTTGCTTTGGTCACTCTTTACCACCAGCAAAACTGACAGCTGCCCTTCTTTGTTTGGGAGGAAAGTCAGGGTAAACTGCAGGCTAAAGTCATCAGATGAGTCCAATTGATTGTGGCCTGGTTTTGTGACAAGCTGACTGCAGAGAAGTGCTGTTAAGATTCAATACAATGAGCACTTTGCTAGAGCAGTGGTTCTCAACTTTCTGTCTGATATACCCTCAATGGCCTTTGAGATTAAGCACAAGTGGGCCTACCCCTTCAGTGACTGCCCATGATGGGCCAAATATGTTCTTTAGAATAGATTATCAACTGGATTTTTAATATATAAAAGTAAATACTGTAACAATATTTTTTCATACATTTGATGAGGTCAGTTTCTCCGTAGCATTCATACTGCCATTTAAAGTGGCAGATGATGGAGGTTTCAGCCGTGTACACGTATATAAAACTGTTACTTTTAAGCAAATTTATTGTAATGCTTTTCCATTATTTTAACTTGAACTGTTTATCCTTTAATTATTATAACTGTTTATCCATTATTTTTAAGGTAACTATTTTAATTGTTTATCCATTTACTTTACAATAACTGTTTTAATTGTACTTTAACTATTTTAAATGTTTATGCTTTACTTTAACTATTCTTACTGTTTATCCATTACGTTATGTTAACTATTTCAACTGTCTATCAATTTACTTTAAGGCAACTACTTTAACTGTTTATCCATTATTTCTAATTAACTATTTTAACTGGTTACTTTACGCTAACTATTTTATCGTTTATCCTGTGCTTTAACTATTTTAACTGTTTACTATTTCTTTAAGGTAACTAATTTATTTGTTTTTCTATTACATTAAGCTAACTGTTTAAACTGTCTTCACTAGAAGTAAGTATTACTACTATAACCATTTTAACTGAACATCAGTAACTTTAAGTTAATTTTATTGACTGTTTATCCATCACCGTAAAGGAATTATTCAACTGTTTATCCATTATTTACACTAACTTCTTAAACTGTTTAAATAGTTACCATATGCTGATCGTGATGAACGGCAGCCTCCTGCCAGAGCATAGTGTTTCAAAGAGCTAACTATTCCAACTGTTTATCAGTTACTTCAAGCTAACAATTTCAGTTGTTTATCCATTACTTTTATCTAAGTATTAAAACTGTTTTTCCATTATTCTTAGCAAAAACAATTCACTGCTCCCTTGCTAAATATGTTTTAGTGCACTCTCAATGGCAATATGGTGATTAAGTGTTAGAACTGATTAAAGTCTGTGGGAGATGTGTACTCCACAGTTAATAAACATAGACTGTATGAAAATAATGAATCTAGCCACTCTGAAGTCATCTATTGGTTTGTGGACTCCTGTATGTATCTATCAATCAATCAATCAATCAATCAATCAATCAATCAATCAATTTTGTTCATAAAGCCTAATATCACAAATCACAATTTGCCTCACAGGCTTTACAGCATACGACATCCCTCTGTCCTTATGACCCTCGCAGCGGATAAGGAAAAACTCCTCAAAAAAAACCCTTTAACGGGGGAAAAAAAAAGGTAGAAACCTCAAGAAGAGCAACTGAGGAGGGATCCCTCTTCCAGGACGGACAGACGTGCAATAGATGTCGTACAGAACAGATCAGCATAATAAATTTACAGTAATCCACATGACACAATGAGACAGAAAGAGAGAGAGAGAGAGATGCAGGACAGAAATTAATGATGTTGTAAGCTACTGTCATTACTGTAAGTAATTATATTATAAAAAATTTTTCCTTATCTGCTGCGAGGGTCCTAAGGACAGAGGAATGTCGTATGCTGTAAAGCCCTCTGAGGCAAATTGTGATTTGTGATATTGGGCTTTATAAATAAAATGATTGATTGATTGATTGATTGATTGATTGATTGATTGATAATAATTGTGGCTATTGTGGTACAATATATTGTAAGTATGTATTAACATATGATAGTTCATGTATGTGCCAAAATTGTTATGTGTATAATAACAGTGGAAGTATGACACAACCACGTCACACGATCCAGGCACAGCTGTGATATGAGGTAACCTGCCAGACAGTGGAGCACAAGGGCTCGAGTTTCAGTCGTTTCATGGAGCCAGAAGTGAGCATATCTGGATGAGAGGGTGAAGCTGTGGGACAGCGATGGTGGATCTGATTAAGAACTCAAAGTGAGAAGTCTCACGGACAGCATGTCACTCAAAATGACCAAGACCCAAATGATGCATAACTTTAAGTCTTTTTTTTTTTTTTTTTTAAGATTTTTTTTGGGCATTTTTAGCCTTTAATATATAGGACAGACAAGTGTGAAAGAGGGAGAGAGAGAGGGAATGACATGCAGCAAAGGGCCACAGGCTGGAGTCGAACCCGGGCCGCTGCGGCAACAGCCTTGTACATGGGGCACCTGCTCTATCCACTAAGACACCGACGCCCCACATAACTTTAAGTCTTAATAAAATGTAAAAGGGCAAGTTACATAAAAATTTACCCCCATACAGTTGTCATGAACTGGGAAATTAGCTATAGAGACAAAAGAAGTTTGTAAACATATTTCTGCTGTAAAGTTGGGCAGTTAAACATGGGGGTCTAGGGGGATTGACTTGCCTCTGGAGCCAGCCTCAAGTGGCCTTTAGAGGAACTGCAGTTTTTGGCGTTGGCTTCATTTTTCAGCCCCGGAGGTTGCTGCTTGTTAATCAATAGCTGTTAGCTTACTGGTCATAGTGACTTTACTTTCACTGCAGATCAGCATCACACCAATTTGTAACAGTTTTTTCACCTTCTTATATAAACAAGTATGTGGACCCCCCTCTTAATGTACCCAGTAGCAACTGTAAAGGTACCCACAACATGGGAATTACTGGAGCTTAAATCTAGTCACACTTGGATTACACTTTATTGTAATGAATGATAGATTTAAAAGTTCATAAGGTGAACAGTTAACAGGCAAAAACAAAAAGCACAGTTACTGTCAGGGTCAAAGATGAGATCCATAAAGGCCTGATGTTTCAATCAGGTTGAACTCAGATAACTAAAAAAAGTCAAATGTTGTGACCCAGTCATCCAGCATTTTGATTTTACAGGCCAACAGCAAAGTGGTGAGATCAGAGCTGGGCTTCCACTGTGTATTCTATTTCATAAGTCAACACCCTGAGATGTGCTGAAGAGGACTTCTGAAGAGGGAAAGTGTTTGCTAATCAGTGTATGGGTCAGCATGTAACAGAATATTTTTGGTTACTGGGATAGGGCTGTGCTTTGATCAAGGGGGAGTATTCTGTTTGAACGAGTCATTTGGCTCAAGGCAGTAGAACTTCCTGGGGACAGCCCAGACTGGGCAGCTGTGGGGTTAATATTGTGATGTTTAAGTGAATTGGTTGATGCCCCAGACCAAGACTTCTCATATTCTTTCATATCAAACAGACCCACATAAGAGTGCAGACCCTCATACACTCTGAATCAGTCCCAAAGACCCAAATGGGAAGACTGTTGTCGGTTCAGTGAATCGTATAACTGACTGATCTTGGAGAACTGACTTTAGACTGTAGCTTGCCAATTCAACATGTATGACTAGAGCAAAGACATCTCTTAATGCCCAGAGGATTATAATTGCTGTTTTTGAACTCTGTGCAGTAGTCTCTGATTACATTTTTCTATTTGCAAAAATAACTTACTCACTGGACTCAAAATAAAGCCAGCCATCAATCAATTCTAGATCATTCAGCCTCTGTACAGGGGGAGGCTGAAATGATTAGAAATGATTTGATAAAGTAATTCTTACAAATTTTATTATCTAAATCACAAATTAAATTATTTCAAATTTTTAGAATTTACTTCAGGTG
This sequence comes from Epinephelus moara, assembly GCF_006386435.1. Lineage (NCBI taxonomy): Eukaryota > Metazoa > Chordata > Actinopteri > Perciformes > Serranidae > Epinephelus > Epinephelus moara. The sequence continues at coordinate 38,399,466 of NC_065519.1, forward strand.
TTGCAGTCTGTGGCACCCTCAGAAATTTTTCATAGGGGTGGCCAAGAGGGGCCACTGAAAATCTTGGTGATGGCACACCAAAACCAAACTCATAACTGAATTTCAGGAATTCTATTACACTGAAAAAATATGTAGGCTAGTTGAAAACCATGTCAGTATGAAAGTTAAGAGATTACATACTGACATACTTTATTTTCTTATTTTACAGTTAAAGGTACTAATTATCTGATGTGCATAGATTAATACCGCTACAACATTTTGGGTTCCACAGCTGTGACACGGCCTTAATGGGTTATGTATCTGTTTTTTTCAGGCAATTCATTGTTCTTCAAGTAGGATAGCTGTTCTTTACCTTTAAAAATGAAATATACAGCTTTAATGTGAAGGTTGATTGTAAGGAACAAAACATGGAACAAGCCTACTCAAGTTTAACCCAGAGACTCACCATAGCTTATTTTTGTCTATTTTTACAAGGAGCAGGAGATGGCAATGGATAGATTTGTACAGCGCTTTTCTAGTCCACTCAAAGACCACTGAAAGCGCTTTTAACACTACATGTCACATCACCCTTTCCAAAACACATACAAGGTGCCATCTGCTTAAACATTCATCACAGCCATCAGGAGCCATGGGAGCAATTTTTTAGGGTTTAGTATCTTGCCCGAGGATACTTCGACATGTGGATTGGAAGAGCTGGGGATCGAACCTCCGATCATCCAATTAGTGGAAGTGATTAGCGTTCTGTACTACAGCCACCCCATCTTTAGTTAACAGTATATGCCACATATGTATTATAATTATAATAATAATAATAATAATAATAATAATAATAATAGTAATAATAATAATAATACATTTTATTTCTGGGTGCCTTTCATGACACTCAAGGTCGCCTTACAGAGTAAAATACATGCATGCATGTATGTATGGCATATGTAGGCCACATAGAAGTGGTATATATCATCTGAAAGCTGGGAACCTGAAGATTAATTTAAAATGCAGCTCAGCCTTCTGTGTCAAGATGTTCTAGTCATAAATCTGTAATAAACATTGGGTTTCGATTGGGTGTCTATTCAAATTTGAAAGAGAACATATTTACTGAGAAGGAGAGGGGAGGTGGATGGGTCAAACAAGCATGGGACTTTTATCCAGGAGGCTGGTGTTCAGATTCTGTACAAAACCAAATGTCATTGTTGAGTTATTTTTACAACGTAAAAAAGAGTGTTGTAGTGTGTCATGTGACATATGGAACCTATGCCATGTGAGATATCCTACATTACGTTACATTAGTAACAAATATGTTTACCCGTTAAATAGACTCACAAGTCAGTCTTTAGACACTTTGCTTAACTAAAGACTGATGTCTTTCTCCCTGATTTTGTGTTTAAATGGGCGGATACAATTTCAGAGTTTAAAAAAACTCCCTACGTTGCAGAACCAATAGTAAATCTCTCAGCATCCATTTTCAAGCTCGGACGAGAAAAGGGGGAGCGCACATTTCCAGGAGGGCGTGTCCTTTTAAAAAATGCAAGAGGCGTTGCTTTGTTGCCGGCCGTTTTCTCCGGTGTGTTAAACACACTTTAGAAAGGAGTGTCCCCAGACTATCAGAAGGTGGAGATCTCTGATTGTCTGGTGGAGAGACTACCCGTTCAGATCCCCCATCCATTCCAATGGGAAGAACTTTTTTAGGATGCCTAGATCTATGATTGCTGTCATCTGACTCCACCAAAGGGCACAGACTTATTTGACTGGATGTCTATCACCAATCACAGTGTCCCACATAATCAGTATATAGTATATAGGGATGTAACGATTACCGATATTACGGTAAATTTCGGTTAATTTTTACATGGTAAGAATTACCGTTTATGTTTAAATTAATTGCATTATCGTGGTGGATTATCAGGATATGTAATAACAGCCTCATTCAAGTCTCGCGATGCAGGCGCTGCGTGAATGCGTAGCATGTGTAAACACAAAGAATGAAAACATGGCGGAAGGTGGTGATAGCGGCACTCAGGACATCCCCCCCCTCCCCAACTAAACGCACAAAGTCTGAGGTCTGGCCGTACTTTGGGTTTCTGAAGAATGCCGAGGGACAGCTGGTGGAGGACAACTATCCTGTGTGCAGAACATGCAGAAAGAAAGCTGCTGCGAAGGGTAGCAACACTACAAACCTGCTGGCTCATCTCCGTGACCATCATCCACAGCCAATGCAAGTTATGCTATGCAAACGTCAGTTATTGTGTGAGGGACTTCGGTTTTACTAAGATTGTCATAATGTGTAGCTCTGGACGTATACGGGACATTTGAGCCGTATCTGTCCTCCTAAACGGCGACTAGGTTTTCTGTTTTCGTTTAAGACACTTAGGAGCTAATACTAGCTGAATAGCTAATAGCCGTATTAGCAGCTATGTTGCTAACGTTAAGTGTTTCAAAACAAAACGGAGCTGAAAACACTGAGCAGAGCCGACAGAATATATACCGACGTAATGTAACGACGTAATTGAGATCAACTATGATTGAATCACTGATTATGGTTATTGTATGGCGAGCTAGAATTGATATAGACGGCCAGTTATGCTTTCTTGGCATAAGCTCAAGGAAACAACATAAAACGCTGCCGTGTTAACCTTTGACCGAGAGCATGAACTCCTTTTCTCATACAGGTAATCCTCTGACTCACATGCACACTTCTAATGTGTGAATTATTCTGTGTAATGACCATTGCCCTTAGGGTTTTTTTGGTTTCTCCTGCACATTTGTGATATCTATTCTATATATTGTATGTCTTTTGTTCTACTCTTGCATTGTTTTGTTTTATATATATTTTTCCTCTCGTGTTAATAAATAATATATAAATTGTTTACATATTTTGCTGACTGTTAAAATGCACCAGACAAATAAGCCTTGCTCCTGTAATGTGTTTACATATTTTGTTAATTTAAAATAAAATTTTCTGTTGCTGTGCCAATCCCTTGCCCCTTTAATGTGAAAGTTTCATTTTAATATAAGATTTTGGCTGTTAACATTTTAGTATGATAAGGAAGTTACAAGATTTAGTGAAGTTATTTCAATGTATCTATTTTTTGGACATTTTACAGCGCTTAAAAAAATATTGCAATATTATCGTTTACCGTGATAATTTGGTCACTATAATCGAGATATCAAATTTTCCATATCGTTACATCCCTGCTGCAGTACAGCCACACCCCCTTTTTTGACAGGAGGTTTTCAATATACTGTTTTCTGGAGCGATGGTGTGATGATGAATACAATGCAAAATATATATGCAATGTGTTTTAAAACATTGTTGTTTTTCATGACTTGTTAATTCATATCAATGAATACAGTAAACTTGTGTTTTTTATTGAAAAAGGTCGTTTAAGACCATTTATTGTCATTTTTACTATTAGGTGATTTCGGCATTAAGAATCTTCATCTATTGGAATGGACAGAAAAAATATATACATATAAACTAAGCACAAAAAGTAAGGAAATTTGTGTTTGGTAGATTATCTCTTTGTTGTAACAATGCTTCTTGGCAATAAATCTTATACCGTTGGAAAGCCTGTTTATTTCCCTTTTAATTGGTGCCACATTTGTAAGGAACGTGCATTTGTGGGATGAGTAGCAGAGCTGAGTATGTGGGTTACCCCATGAAAAATTTGCCATATCAACCAATGCCAAACAGCTTTTCTTTGCTGTTGACTCTTGTTTGGTGTTGTTTGGTGGATTGGATGATTGAAGTCTGAAAATGATACAAAACATATTGGCAATTTAACAATTTATTCATTTAACAAACAGGAGCCACACAGCCACAACAGCCTGGCACCTTCTCCTCATGCTGGTCACCAGCCTGGTCACACACTGCTGTGGGATGGCATCCCATTCTTCAACCAGCATTTGTCGCAAGTCAGCCAACGTGGTTGTGTTGGTCACTCTGGCAGAAACAGCACGTCCAAGCTGATCCCACAATGGGGTTGAGGTCAGGACTGCTGGCAGGCCATTCCACCCTCTCCGCTCCCAAATTCTGGAGGTAGTCTCTGATAAACCCCGCTCTGTGGGGGTGAGTGTTGTCATCTTGGAGGACAGAGTTTGGTCCCAGACTGTGAAGATATGGGATTGCCACTGGTTGCAAAATTTCATCTCGATATCTCTCTGCATTGAGATTGTCAATCAGGCACCTGATTGTCAGCTCCTGGGGGTACCAGAAGCTGAAAACAAGAGTCAATAGCAACAGCAAAAAGAAATATATATATATACATATATATATATATATATATATATATATATATAAATGAAATA
>NC_065519.1:38404009-38424098 GCF_006386435.1 Epinephelus moara
TGTGATGTGTGTAAAACCCACTCCACGCCTTCTCTCCTCCCTCTTTCCGACTTGCGCAGGTAGGAGGGACGAAGGTGGGAAAGAGGAGTAGCTGCGCCAGCGCACACGGTGTGCCAAACTTGCAAAATCCGCCTGGCCACACCCGGTTGGCGAAGCGCAGGTGCGCTGCGCCTCCGCCTCGCCCGGTTTGCGAAACTAGTAGTCGGGCAGGAGAAATAGGTTCCCATGCACCCGCATGGCATTTTTTTGTAACCTGTTTTTTTAGGACCCTAATGGTGTTTAGTTAAGAATTTTTCATGTTGCCAAGGTCAACTAATGGCCCATGGGGTTCATTTGGCGGCCATCTTGAATTGATGTCTGCGCCAGTGGCGAAAGACGCCGCTTTTCATAACTCCTGAACCAGACGACATACAAAGAAAAATTAACCCACTTTTTCATATAATTTTGACACCAGGAATCAAATGGAAAGGTCATTGACATGGTACAACCCCTCTTTATTGGTGAAAAACAGGAAAAGAACACATTTTAGGCTAATAACAATATAAGTTTTGCTTTTTTGTTTCGCAATAGTTTCCTGCAAAATCTTTTGCTTTTTTGTTTCGCAATAGTTTCCTGCAAAATCTTCTTATCCAATGCAAGGTCATCAAATGGATGGCAATCACTCTAACTGACATAGATTGAAATCTGATAATACTAACTAATTGAAGGCAAACTTTGGAGGATGCCATGGCATGTGCTTATCAGCTTGGAACAGCTGATCAAATGAAGGACGCAGCCCTCTCCTTGCATAACATCATCAAGAAGGCCTTCCTGGATATAAATTCAATCAGAATCTCTATTATTAGCCAATGCAAGCATACAAAGAATGTGTCTTGGTGTTTGCTCTCAAAAACACGCAACACAGAAGAATAAAAATAGAAAAAAGTAAACCAATAATAACAATAATGAAATAACCAAAAATAATATTAAAATTATATTGAAATTTTAAAATCTATTTACAGAGTGGAGTGGTAGCCTAATAGTCTGCAAATGGTGTATGAAACGTGAAATGAAATATTGACTGTAAAAAGGAAATATGGTCTGTCCTATGGACAAAGAAATGAAGTGTATGAAATATATGATGTGACAAGAGCAACAATGTGCATAAATAATTAAATTATGTAACAGTGGAAGTTGAATGCAAAGCACAAACTTAAGTCCAGTTTGATGAAATAATATGGAAGTGACAAGTGCAGAGATTAAATGAGGGATGTGAAATGTAAAGTCCAGTTTGATCATCCCGTCTTCATCCTGTTTATACTGCCATGGTCCACGATTTGATGCACATACACACACACACACACACACACACACACACACATACACAAACTTTTCTCAACAGAGATAGTGGCGTTTGGATTCGGGTTGCGGCAGAACGGCGGCAATTTTAAATGGAATGAAGCCCACAGACGGCAGACAGTACAAAACAGTAGTCGAATGCGGCACATCAGCCCACAGCACAATGCTCTTAAAGCCCTACGCTATCAAAAGCTGGCAAAATACATTTATTTTATTTTATGGCCTTAACATTAACCTGTCATATTGTTTAGTTATCAAGTACTCTTTCGTGTTTTTATGTGTACAGTAATGTTAAAGTTATCATTGAGGAAAATGAGGTTGACGTGACGTTATTGAACCAGGGAATTTATGTGTCCACCAGGACAAGGGATCCTAATTGACTTTACATTGGCATTGTTTCCATGGTACCGGCACGTAATTTTAACCCATTATGTGCCGCCACCACGGAATGCGGTGTTAAGAAGTCGTGGCCATTTAGAATAGAATAGAATAATACTTTATTAATCCTTGCGGAAATTACTTGGTCACAGCAGCAGTGTATCCCTCAGGCAACACACACAAGACAATAATGAACACACACAAGACAATGATGATAAAAAGTAATACAGCATAATAGACAAGTGAAAGGAGCAGGAGCAGGTTAATAAGTACTGTGCATAAGTTACTGTGCATTAAAAAGTCTGATGGCCGCAGGTAGGAAGGACCTCCTGCTACGCTCAGTCCTACACTGCAGTGGTATGAGCCTGTGGCTGAAAGTGCTCTGGCTAAACACCGCCAGGTTGTGCAATGGATGAGAGGAATTTTTTAATTTCATGTATTTCTGTGAGATTAGGTTGGAGATATCATATATCCGCGTATTCTCCTGACAAACCCGTTTACTGTTTATATTGGATCAGCCTCCCTCTGTCTTTTTCTAAATCTCTTCCATGCTTATCTTTTGTCTTTTCAAGGGAACATTTTGTTTTGCTCTTTTTTTGTTCCTTTCTTTTTCTCAAAAAAAAAAAAAAAAATTGAGAATATTTATAATGCAGAGGCAGATCACAGCCGTGCTAGCAGGTCTGAGAGGCAGTATTGAGCCTTCGCTAAGCCCCACCCCTTTCTGATGGTCCGTCAAGCTGTCAGAGCTAGCATGGAGCCCACACTGTAACTAACTACATTCCCTTGAGAAATGTTATCATATTTTTTGAAAAAAAACCAAAAAAAACAACACAATTTCAGAGACAAGCAGACAGAAGGGTCTACAGTATGTGTCTGAAGGATATATTCAGGATGTCATTTCACTCAGCTGCAAAATCAGATTAAAAAGATAGAAGCTAAAGCCTAACTATAGGCTACAGATGGCAGTGTAAATGTGAACCACCACACCACTGGCAATCAAGACAGAAGATAATGAATATGAGGGGAAACTTACCGATATTGGACCAGCTGTGTGTCATCATGGTGTGTGCAGATGAGCAGTGTTGGGCTTCCCCCATGCCACCACCAGTGCCATGACTTCCGCTACTGGGCTGGCAGGGAGCTCCGGTGGAAGCCAAACAACATTCATCTGCAGACATGCAATGACACATAGCTGGTTGAACATTGGCAAAGTTTCCCTGCATCCCTTCGGTGGTCTCTGTAGAGCAACGCAGGTGTTGTTCAATGTTATAGTCATTAAAAAGCAAAAAGTGGCATGTAAATACATTCAGTACAATATACCTTCAATAGCTAGCTAGCTAGCTAGCTAACTCTACACTTCTCAGGGTTTGATTATGGTTTTGGAATGGGTAAGAAACATATTATGTATCAATGATACTTGTTGTCTGAAGAGGTTGGAAGGAGATATGTGTCCCAGGCAGAATGTTTAGCTCAATAACAAAACCAGCCTAAAAATGTAGAAAATCTGAAAAGACTGCATGAGAATCTATGGAACACAGACGTGTTGTTGTTTAACCCTGGTCTGAGCTGGCCCAATGCCACATTATGATTGCCCAGTCTGCTTTGCAGAGGGTCACTTTTAAAGACAATGCGACTTTGAGCTAAACAAAGCATGCTGATGTTTGGCAGGTAAGGTTAACATGCTAACATATGCTAATTGGCACTAAACATAAAGTCCAACTGATGCAGATGGGACTGTCATTTATTTTGATCATAAATTCAAATTTTGATGTCATGGTGGTGCTCGCAGAGAAGTCATGTGATTACCAAAGCCACTGCAATCTAATATTTGCTGCATTACTTCAGCCTGGACCATGGTGGTGGAACACCTGATAGACTGATACACCTGATACTTTTTAACTTTAACTTCTGTCAAGAATCAGACTTTTTCAATTTTCAGCACTTATTGCTATAAACACAGGGGTTGTTAGTTGAGTGGAGGATTTGCCACTCCAAACTGGGGAGAAAAAGAGGGAAAACAAAGTTCTCCTTCCGCCCCTCACCTCTAAAGTGAAGGTAATGCCCCTGGGTGCCCTTTCACCTTTTCTTCTTCATTTTTCACTGTCCTTCTCCTGTTGCCCTGGCCTATGGGGCGGAGTTGCTGTATGATGGCATTTGGAGGCTCGGCAGAGTCAGACAGCAGTGGCACAAGCTGTCTGAACCTACAGCTGTCTGCAGGGTGGAGGGATAGCGGACTGAAGGCCTCAGGACCCCCAGAAAGGACGAACAAGCTGAGGGATTTCTGCTGACATTTCTGATGCTGGAGGGAGATAGAGGTGGTTATACAGCAGCCTGCTGGGCTGGAGGTCTGCTGCCGCTGATGAAAAATCCCTGCCAATGTCATTTTCACCTCTCTTCATACTGTCTCATGGAAGGTTCTGATCCTACTGACCATACTGTTATTACTGAGTCAAAAGGTCTAACGTGATGCTTTTTGGGCTCGACACACATATGCCAATTTCCTCTCTGTTTGATTTACTGTCAGCAGTATGATAAGGTGGAATGGAATGGAATTTCATGCTGGCTTTGCATTAACATGCAAGCTTGTGATCAGTAGCGGATCCTACACTCGTTCCTTTCCCCAAAAAGTAACTGAGTTAGTAACTGAGTTACTGCACTATAAAAGTAACTAATTACCTGGAAAAGTAACTATAGTATACTTTTTTATAAAATGCTCAAATATGTGAATGAGATATGTGAATGATGAGTACATATTTCACACAGAATCTGAATCTGCACACTGCCTTTGAATCGTCCCCCTCTTGAAGTCGAATATTTTAATCCTCTCTCTTTCTACAAATCTTTATTGTATTTTTTCCATATTTCGCCCACTTGTTAGCGAAATAGTTAAAGAACCTCCATTAATCGCGCAATTTAAATGTGAAGTCTCATTGAGTGACTGTCACCTGTGTGTATGCGGAGAAGGAGAGGGGCGGAAACATCCTGCAGTCCGACATACTATCATGCATTTAAATAACTTATTAGACGGATATATATAGAGGAAGGCGACGTTTAGAGAGCAAGCCCAAATAAGCAACTCCACTTTAGAAACAAGCCCAAAAAACCCTGCTTGTGTACTTGTGAATACCCGCCCTACTCTGCCTCTGATTGGTTTATGATGAAATTTTACTCTCCCTAAGCCAATCATCATCACTTATGCGGTTGTCTCCCCCTCCCTTCCCCCTCACCTGCCCTCATCAAAGAAAAAAAACTTCAGACCTCCGCTGAGAAGGAGCTTGCCTGGGTGAAAGCCGCTGCAGTGAACTCAAGTAAAGCCAAGTAACGGCGCATTTTATTGTGAGTAACGGTAACAGTGTTATAACAGGGGAGACAGTAACTTTTTTGATTACTTGTCTTGATACAGAGAGCAGAGGAGTTTTGTAAAGGGCGACCATAGGAGGGTGTCACCCAGGGTACCATTTAGGTTAGAACCGCTACTGCTTGTGATGCAAAATAAGACAAGTTTTTCAACTTGTAAGCAGCTATGACCTGACATTGATCAGTTGGCTGAGATTTTACTGCCAGTCTTATTTGATAAAAACCTCCTAATTAGTCACTGATAGGGCACAATGCATGGATGCAAACCTTGACGGTTTTTTACTTTCCTCAACAATATGACACATCAAGCAGATTTTTAACACCCTGCCTAGACCAGATGAGACATGTCTTTCAGTCATCTGTTTCCAATACATTCTCATCCCAAATCATCACGTATCACTGCTCAATAACCTTTCTCGTCTACATATTATGTGCAAGTATCCTCTTGTGTCAGTTGACATTCAGGGATGCCGCAACCAACACAACAAAAACACATGGTTAGGTTTAGGCGACAAGAGCATGTGGTTACGTTTAGAAAAAAAACAACATCATAGTTCGGCTCTACAGTCATACAGGATGCAAACACCAGGCTCCTGGGTGAAAGTCGGGGTTATTCCTCGAATAACTCCTTCCTGCCCTATAAGGACTTTCCAGCTCCTTATATTATGTCACTACTGGAAGCGTTTCAACCTGATGCTATTATGTAGCACAAAATTCCATTTATGTGTGGCAGGTGAGGTAAGGTAACACAAGGTCATGATGTGATGACAGGGAAGCTTTAGCCTTCTGCTGCAAAAAGAATGAATTCTCTTAGGATAATGGTTCTTGTTCTATTTAATGGTTCTATTTAAACAGAATCATGCAAACAATGATCTCCTGCAGCCATACATGGGAAGTCTGTTAGTGGGGTTAGGGTTAGTGCCTTTTTTTTGTATTTCTGTTTTTTAACAGATTCAATACACAATACAGAGTTTTAATTAGTGATCTTAAAGGGTAACGTCAGTATTATTCAACCTGGACCCTTTTTACCCATGTTTTTGTTTCTAAGTAACTAATAGAGACAACAATTTTTTAAACTGGTCCAGTATTAAGTGAGACAGCTGCAGCTGGCAGCAGCAAAACTGGCTGCAATGTAACCACTTGGGGCGGCAGTAGCTCAGTCCATAGGGACTTGGGTTGGGAACCGGAGGGTCGCCTGTTCAAGTCCCCGTCCGGAACAAAATGTGGAGCGTGGACTGGTAGCTGGAGAGGTACCAGTTCACCTCCTGGGCACTGCCTTCTTGAGCAAGGCACCGAACCCCCCAACCGCTCGGAGCGCCTGTCATGGGCAGCCCCACTCTGACATCTCTCCACTTAGTGCATGTATAGGTCCAGTTTGTGCATGTGTGTGTTCAGACCTGTGTGTAATTGACAACAGAGTGAAAAATTTAATTTCCCCTTGGGGATTAATAAAGTATATTTAAAAAAAAAAAAAAAAAAAGCGTGCACTGTCATGGTCCACTGAAAGTATGCTACTTGTTTTTGCCATTGACAGGCTCGGGTTGTTATTGTGAGTGTTTGACAATATTATGGAAAGGATCCCAACAGAGAAACACCTTGTTTGTTAAGGACTAAAATCTTTTTTGTGTAACCAGAAACAGCCTTAAAAATTGCTTTTGCCAAACCCACCAGACTCTGACCAAATAAACAATAATTTTAGCATTGTAAAAACACACTTCACTCAAAGTCAGCAGAGGCAAAATACAACAACAAAAGCTGTCTTGGATAGTCTTTCCATTGTTCCAACAATCACTGTTTCTGCTTTAGTTTTTAACAAACCCTTAACTCCCCCAGTTAGATGTGAAAATATGCTGGCTACAAACACGCTAAAATTAAAATCAATTGAAGTCTGGTGAGCTTGGTGATGGTGATTTTTGGGGCTGTTTGTAGTTAAACAAAAATTATCTCTTTTTTTTGAAGGTCTTTCTCTGTATGGGTCCTTTCTTTTTAATGTTGTCAGACACTTGAATAACAATCTGAGCTGAGTGGTGACATGCCAGACAGTTTTGCTGCTGCTGGCTGCAGCCCTCTTGCTCAGTACTGGACCACTTTAAGAGTTTGTTGTTCTCAATAGTCACACAAAAACCAAAACAGGGTCCAGGTTGAAAAATACTGAAGTTATCCTTTAAGAGGTGTTGGTAGGTAAATATCTGAACTTTTAACAGAGCCAGACTAACTGCTTACCCCTGCTTTCAGTCTTTATGCCAAGCTAAGCTAACCACATCCTGATCCAGCTAGGAACTTAACACAAGAGTGGTGTTAGTCTCCTGATTTGCACTTTTGACAAGAAATAAGCACATTTCCCAAAATCTAAAATTCTTTATTAAACACAACTAGGCTTCAAGTCTGTTTTCTTCCAGGACAAAAGTCACCAGGTGTGACTAGATTTTAAATCTACTTCTAAGTTACAGCCAAGTGCAGTAGGTAATGGTTGAACTGAAGCACAAGACTGATCGCAGCAACAATACATCAACACTGAACTAGTGTTGGAGATCGATAGATCACACATGACTTCTGATTTTCCCATTTCACCAAGGGAATGCTGGGAAGACAGGCCTCACGTCTGGCCTGCCCACACTTGTTCATGCCACTATTATTACCATGTAAAAGTACTGCACCTCTCAGCCAAAGAGTAGTGGCACTCATCCAGGTATTCATGCTTATCATCACCATATGGAAACACTTCTCTTCATCACACGACCCCTTTATGCCTCCAGCAGCCCCCATCACACACACACACACACACACACACACGCACACACACACACACACACACCCTCCATCCCTCTCATTTTCAGCTCCTCTTTATAGATTACTGGCATGGAGAGTTGAAAACTGGCTTCAGATCTGTGCAGCTAACCCACAGTGCCTCTGTTATGCCTGCCTGTCTCTCTGCCTGCCTGTCTGTCTACCTGGCACTCTGCGGGAGGCCCTGCAGTCTTTAATGAAAGTCATGAGGGAAAGGAGGAAGAGACAGAAGAGGAGATGAAGGAGGGAGTAGAAATTTGGCAAGCAAGTGCATGCAAATCACTCATATTACATAGGTTTGTGTTACTGGCAAAAGGATGAGATCCATTCTACTTCATATAAAGCTGTGGCTTAGCATCAGCCTGGGAGAATTAGTTTCATCATGTGAAGAACGAAAGATAAATGGTTGACATGTCGTTTGTCTGTTCATATTCAATTACATCTGTAACAGAGGACTTCATCACCCAGAAATCCTATGTCTAGTCTGAGAGGGTTTACACTACAGGACAGCCAGCCAAAGGGTGCAATCCAGCCCACTGGATGACTTTAACCAGCTATTATTGATGCACTTGTGAAGGCTATGAGGTGTCAGGTTCAGGAACAAGGTAAGGCCCAGACACACATAATATCAAAGAACTAGCTGTGACAAAAGCCAACTGTTGTGATGCCTCACATCGCCTGTGTCTTGCCTGCAAAGTTGCACATGAACACACCGCAAAGACTACAGTCGACAGTCAACCACCACGTACATTCTGCGCCTGCGTGAGAGGAAATAACTTTCCATACCAGCAGACAGCAGTCGTCTGTATTTGTCATTCAAAAGGGGAAACCAGATGACCAACAGGATGAACTCAAGACACTAGTTTGCCAGTTAGCACATTAACAACACAACCCAATGTTGACAGAACAGAGCATATTTAAAGTGTGCCAGCAAACAATACCACAAACCACTATGAAATGTTTCTGATGAAGAGCTCAATTGCTAAAAAAAATAAAATAATCCTATGTAACAAGTTTGTTTCAATGTCATTCCCTCTTGACTTTAGCCATTTATTTACTTTCCTCACGTCAGTTTCTCTTCTCGTACTGAGCTGAACCACCAATCAGAATGATTTCACTCACTAATGGGCTCCAGTGTCTCTGGCAACAACTGCCATTTCTCTCTATCTCACATAGCTGACCATGGTAAGGTTGCCATTGAATCCAAATTCCATGCTGTGGACATCGCTGGACTTGGAAGAATTCATCAGAGCAGAGATGTCTGGCTTGTTGTGTCATAGAGTCCCCCTGTAGTGAGATCAGCCAAAGAGAAAGAGGTGTCAGATCTGCCCAAGTAACAAAGATTGCAAAGTCAACAATAGGTGTGGAAAATGCAATGTACCTGTGTGCAATGATCACAGCCAGAAACTGGTAGTTTCACACACATGAACACACATGCCTGCACACATACACACACAAAAAAGAATGTTGACATTTTTCTTTTGCTGTTGTGTGTAACTTCATTGTTTTTCAATGATTTAAAAAAAGTGTTCAAAATGTTAAAAAGTCAAAAATAAAATAAATGTTTCAAATATGAAATCATTCTTGTGTGTAACCGGTTTGCAGCACACAGGCACAGAGCAATGTTTGGTAATGACCTTTATTTAAACACAGAGTAAACAGGAACTTGAGCTAATGAAAATATTCAGGGAACAGTTTGTGTGTGGGCTCTGAGCCTGAAGAACAGTCTCTGGGTTCAGGGAACGGACTGGGAAATGGGACCCGGAAATGGGACAGAGAATGAGGACGTTAGTCCTCAGGTCCAAACAGTTCAGCCCGCTAGCAGGCAGAGGTGACAGAGAGGGGCTTACTGATGGCGTGGTCGGGAAGGAGGTAAGTAAAAGCCAGGTGATGGAGTGAAAGTTTCTTAAAATGTGTAAAACTTGTGTTAAAAATTTAAATGGTACTCTATAAAAAATGTTTTTTTCTGAGGAATACCTGGAATATGAAATGACAACAACTTTTCATTGCAAAAATACTACAAGAGAAAGATTTCACTGGGTCTTTTTTGACTCACTTATGCATCTAAGGGTTAATGAAATAAGTATTTAAGCATAAAAAAATTAAATTTGTCACATGAATGTGTTTTAGTCAGTTGAAAACTTATTTTAAGGAGTTGGTTAAAATAAAAATAAGATTTCGGACATTTTTAAGTAGGAATTAAAATAAATAAGTTGGAATATATTAATATTAATTATATTAATATTTAGACATACACATATATACATACATATATATATATATATATATATATATATATATATAGATATATTTATATAGATATAGCTGGGGCGGCACGGTGGTGTGGTGGTTAGCACTGTTGCCTCACAGCAAGAGGGTTGCCGGTTCAATCCCGGGTGTGGGAGCCCTTCTGTGCGGAGCCTGCATGTTCTCCCCGTGTCAGCGTGGGTTCTCTCCAGGTACTCCGGCTTCCTCCCACAGTCCAAAGACATGAAGATTGGGGACTAGGTTAATTGATAACTCTAAATTGTCCGTAGGTGTGACTGTGAGCGTGAATGGTTGTCTGTCTCTGTGTGTCAGCCCTGTGATAGTCTGGCGACCTGTCCAGGGTGAACCCTGCCTCTTGCCCAATGTCAGCTGGGATAGGCTCCATCCCCCCGTGACCCTCAAGAGGATGAAGCAGTTAGAAGATGAATGATGAATGAATGAATATATAGCTATATAAGACATTAAACATGGTGCAACATATTGCCAATCAGCAGCTTCAGTACAAAATAATCTCTATCAGACTTCTATCTTAAAACAATATTAGCTAAACCCTGATACTATGGAACTGCCTACACTTCAGATTTGTAAATATACACTTTAGATTTGTAAGTGGTTTCTAAGGCAGGGGATAACTGAACCTACTTCTTTAATAGCTTTCTGTAATGCCTGCATTACTACACAGGAGTGGAAATGTATGAAGAATTGCATTTGTAATGACGATGAGTAGCAGACTGACTGGATGCTGAAAAACTGAGATATATTGTTGAAACTGAACTTAAGCTCTCAAGACATCTCAGGCTGTTCATCATCTGTTTTGAAACATTTGAAGATGCTATTATTTTATGGTCATTTTGTAATGGTTTTACTGTTCGAGCCCACTTGAGATCAAATTGGGCTGTGAGTGGCCCATGAACTTAAAAGAGTGTGACACTCCTAATAAAGGGATAAATGAGGCAAAATGTCTAATATTGATGACTTCAGCTTTTTCTTGCTCACTGTTTCTTTTGATGGATTTTTTTTTTAAATTTCCTTTACAAGCACACAATCAGTTAAAAGATCAATAAAGAAAAAGAAAAAGAAAAGAGCTGTTCAGATTTTCAGGAGGATAATTCAATTCTGTCATCACCTCGTCCCTTCACGCTTTGGTCAGCAAACAGAAAAATACATACAGGAGTGACATTGATGTGTCCACAGAGAGGAAGTATGAGCAAAAGAAATAGAGGGGGGAAATACATTCCTTTATGATGCCAAGAAGAAACTCTGCGTGTCTCTATGCAGGCTGTTCTCACAAACTTGTTTGTATCTTTCCCTACGAAAAATGATGGACCCAAATTCATACATATTCCATGTATTTTGGAAGGCTGTGATCATGTGACTTCACTGAGAACAGTAAACTAGGAAGCAATCAATCAATCAATCAATTTTATTTATAAAGCCCAATATCACAAATCACAATTTGCCTCACAGGGCTTTACAGCATACGACATCCCTCTGTCCTTAGGACCCTCACAGCGGATAAGGAAAAACTCCCCAAAAAAAACCCGTTAACGGGGAAAAAAACGGTAGAAACCTCAGGAAGAGCAACTGAGGAGGGATCCCTCTTCCAGGACGGACAGACGTGCAATAGATGTCGTACAGAACAGATCAACATGATAAATTAACAGTAATCGGTATGACACAATGAGACAGACGGTAATGACAGTAGCTTATAACAACATTAATTAAAGTAATGATATTATAATTCTAATGCGGGACGGATTTGCGGAATATTCACGCAGCGCTTTTCAGCGTTTAAACCACACACACAGGCGCGGTACTGACATGGTGCGGAATTTCGCATTGTTGCGTTCCAAGTCCGCGTAGTGTGAATGGGTGCGGCTGAACATGGATGGAGTAGATAGATAGCTAGATAGCTTGCTAGTGCTACTCTCTACTCTAGCAAGCTAACGTTTAACAAGCAGCAACATCAACTTTCTTTAGCACTTACCACTCTCACTGCAGCTGTCCAAGCTGGACGAATGACTGTCAGACGTTGTCCTTTAATTCATTGTTCATAAAATCATCCCGTCTTTTATTAAAAAGGACGGGGTGCTGTGAAACGAGGTTTATCAACCTTTCTCCCATACTGTCCTGCCTGAATGGATTTTGGACTCTCCCAGGTCTGCGCAACGTCACTATAAGCAAACAATTTCATTGGCCCAGCTGTGTAGTTCCGCCAGCGAATTCCGCGGAGGTCAAAATCTGGGCGCAATTTTTTTTCACCACACGAAAGTTCCGCCCCGGTGTGCAAACTTCCATCAGAACCCATGAAATCAGCTTTTATATTTTTCCGCAAGAATGATGCGCACGGATATTCACCCTCAATGAGAATGGACTTTAAGTCAGCATAACTAGGGGCTGGTACAAGGCAAGCCTGAGCCAGCCCTAACTATAAGCTTTATCAAAAAGGAAAGTCTTAAGTCTACTCTTCAATGTGGAGATGGTGTCTGCCTCCCGAGCAGTCCAAAGCAGTCCTATTGGGAGGCAGGTTTGGTGGTCAACTTTCCCCCAGGACTTTCCCCTGGAGTCACATGTTCAGAACCATGTGAACTTTGAGTCATTTCAAGGCACGTCCTCACTATGTTTTGTCTGCATATCATACAAACTGTTCTATGAGAATATGTTGCTCTATGGAGGCCCATTTATACTGAGGCATGACTCTATGATATGCTATGTAATTCTTTTACCTCAGGCAAAATTATGAGATGCTTAGTTAACATTTTGACTTCCAGGTCAAAAACATTAGAAGTCATGAGTGTGACTTATTAAAGCAAACTTAAAATATAGCACATTATAAATTTAAAGTTAAAGTAAAAATTATGTCATTATTCAGTCATAACTTAATAACAAAACAAAAATTATAAGATCGTAACCCAGGGTTTTATCATCTAAAATCCATATTGCCATTAAGTCACAACTGTGGCATAAAAAGTATGGCTCTGGAGCCAAAATTTGACATATTGCCTTTTTTAGTCAGAATAAGGAGCTAATGAGTCCAAACTGTGATTGTACTGTACTGTACTGTGAACTGTAAATTTCTAAGTTAGTAAATCAAAGAAGTAGGCTAAGTATTATTCAAAAACCCAAGCAAAATCAGATCTTTACTTATTATTTCATAGTTTTGACTTAGTAGGTTAAAATAGAAATGAATATTCAAAACTTCCACATTGAATTGCACATAGTATACACTGTAATGGAAGTTAAAAAAAGGAATGAAAAAAAGTTACAAGAACAAAGTTTTACCCAAACTACATTTAGTCCAACCTCAACAACAGTCAGCAAGGGCCAAACCTGTGCTTTTCCCTGGTTGTATTAGTATTTTAGTCATTCTCAATATTGCATCTGTTTGTTTCTTCTCCTGGCAGAAACAGGCTTCTATATAGCGTCCATAAATGTTTGTGTGTTTAGTCAGATAAAACAGCTGGACTTTTACATACTGAAAAACTCTCTCTAGTGTGGCTTTAAACCCCAGCCTTAATAAACGTGAAGTAAAAACTCTATCCGCTCGCTCTCTTCATAAAATGTCTTGAGGGCAAACAGTGATAAAGTAGCGGGGTGGGCTTGTACCTCCGGCCCTATTAATTGGCTGGGCCACTGGGGCCCTGGGGCTGAGCCTGTTACCTGTGTGAAGAGAGGCGATTAATGCCTCCCCTTTGACCGAGCAAGGCTCTCAGCCCGGCTCTGCCGAGACGCTCTCTAATTAATCCACTCTTACTGTTGTAACAGGCTCTTCCTCCGGGAGCATTCAGCCTCGGATATAAGTCCCCCAAATATGATTTCTCTCTTACATGGTAAACAACAGGCCCTCTCAAGGGACAGCCAGAGATGAAGGAGGATGGATTTGAAGGATGCAAAAAGAAGAGAGAAACAGAGGAGGCAATAATAGCCTGATTCTGTTCTACCTTAAGAAATGATGTGGGGCTGACAGTCATTGATGTTGATTAAAGTTACATTTTTACACTCTGCTAAGATGTGGACTGAAGTGACTTTACTTTACACATCACAGCAATTTTCTTTTCCACGTAAAGGCTAAGATGAAGCATAAAGAAAGCTAAAATGCTGGAGCTGAGAGCATGCTGCCTTTAACAACTGGGACATTTTTACAGTAATGCAGCCCAACCATCAGTAATATGGGATGTGATTGCTTTTACAGTGGTCATTGTTTTTGCTAGTGTACATATAGCCAACTCCCGTAGCCTGTTTAGCTAAAGTGCTGGTCATTAGTTTCACATACGGTGACCATTACTGTACATCACTACATTACATGACTATCTGGCAAAACAGAAAGCTATGCTTGCAGCTATGGAACATGTGACCATTTTGACTTTTTAGCAACACTAAATCAGCTTTTGGTCTGTACTGTCACCATCATGACACAGAAGCAAACTGAGTCTGAGTGGTTTATGTCAAAGAGCAAAAATGTTTCTGTAGTAAAACTGACCATAATGTCACAGAATGATCTTTCACAGGCTGTTCTTATAAACTGCTCATGCATTTTCCTATGAAAAGTAATGCACCCAAATTCATACATATCCCCACGTTTCGAAATGCTGTGATTACGTGACCAGTGCACTTACAGCAGTAAACAAGGCAGCAGTACGGAACGGTTTTGTAAGGAGATAGGTTGGGGTGATGGATGGGTCACAAAACATGGACTTTCCCCCTTGACTTTCCCCTGGAGACACCTGTTCAGAACCATGTGAATGTCATTTTTTTTTCCATAATATGTTTATTGTCATTTTCAATTTTTTTCAAAACATTTTCCAAACATACAATATTTATGCATACATTACACAGACACACACATCACATACACTTAACTTACACCATTTTCAATTCAGATAAAGATAATTAAATTGAATTAATTAACTAAAAAAAGGTAGGAAAAAAAGAAATAAAGTAAAATAAAACCAAAATTAATAAATAAAGACAGACATGTCCCACAGTATTTGCAAATTCTTTTCAGGTAAATCTTGCACTTTCACCTGTCATGATATTCATGCATGGCTCCCAGAGTTTGACATAGTCTTTTCGTTTGCCCTTAGCAATGTACGTTAATCTTTCCAGTCCAATGCAGTCAGAAAGCTCCTTTATCCACATCCCTAAAAGTAGGAGCATCCATACTCTTCCAGCACAGTGCAATAGCCCTCCTGTCTTGAAGAAGTCCAAAGTACCAGAACTCTATACTGTTTCAGTGTTTGTAGAAAGTTCTTTGGGTATATTCCAAGCACACAAAGTTTAGCATTTAAGGGGACTTTAGCATTAAACATCTCTGACAAACACTGTATAACATCCATCCAGAAGTTGTGGATCTTTACACATTCCCATAAGCAATGAAATAAAGTTCATTTAAACATTTGGTGCACACATCTGGAATATTAGCAGACACATGGTGGAGTTTGACAGGTGTTATGTACACTAGCATCAACCACTTATATTGAAGTAATTGAAACCTTGTGTTTATTGTTTGCTTTTGTGCTTTTAAACAGGCATCATTCCAATCCAACTCATCCATGTCTTCTTGTTTATCTGTTTTCCAAGCGTTTAATTTATCTAATGTTGATTCAGTACTATGTGCAACTAATATACTGTAATATTTAGATACATGGCCCTTCCCTTATAAGGTACCAAGTGTTGTTTCCTCTACTTTAGATAAAGATGGTAGACCCATTATCTGTTTGTGTTTTGAAGACATATAGCCTTTTAACTGCAAATATTTGAAGAAGTGTTTCTTCGGGTTTTGGCATCTTTGACATAGCTGATCAAATGAAAGCAAAACTCCATCTAGAAAAAGGTCCTTTACTTTCTGAATACCTTTTGCAATCCATGACCTAAATCCCCCATCTTTCATTCCAGGTATAAACTGTTCATTACCCCAAATAGGGGTGAATTGAGACAATACAGTCATATCACCTATGTGTTTGTGTGCAGCATACCAAACCAAGATTGTATTTTTAAGAAGAGGGTTTTTTATATGTCTTGTCAGTGTTTTAATGTCTGAGGAGTATAAATATAGACTTATTGGTAGACCTGGGGTGGACTCCTGCTCAATACTCACCCAGACAGGGGGCGCTGTTGTATTGAAATATTATGATGCTGAGGATAGTTGGGCAGCCATATAATACCACCTAAGATTGGGATATAAGGCAGATATAATAGTTTAAGGCGGAGTCTGGCTTTCCTATCATTCCAGATGAATTGACCTAGCAATTTGTTAAGCTTATCGTAAAACATCTTTGGTATAATAATATAAAAACTGGGGTAGGATATTCATTTTTTATCAAATTTATTCATCCGACCATAGATATAGGCAAAGTAGACCTGCGATTCAGTGCTTCAGTTACTGTTTCTAGCAGGGGGTTGTAATTTGCTGGGATAATGTCACTTAATTCAAGAGTAATTTTAACACCTAAGTATCTAAAACCTTCTGTAGCTGTTGGAAATGGGGTATTTATGATAGGATTATGTCTTTCTTTTTTGTTAATGAACATTAATACTGATTTGGAATTATTAATTTTATATCCAGAAAACCTTCCAAAATGTTCAATTAATTTCATCAAATTGGGAACACTATTTTTTTTAATTTGTCAGAAAAAATATTATATTGTCTGCAAAAAAGGCAACGCGATGATCCATCCCCCCAATTGTAATGCCTGTTATTCCTGTATGTGTTTGCACTGCCATATCTAAAGGTTCAATTGCTAACGTGAATAAGAGTGGGGACAGAGGGCAACCCTGACGAGTGGATCTCTGTAAGCTAAAGGGCCATGAGATGGTATTATTAGTTAAAAATCTCAACAGTTGGGTTTGTGTATAATAGTTGAATCCACTTCAGAAACATTTTGCCTAATCCAAATCTTTGGAGCACATCAAAAAGGTAACTCCACTCTATCCCATCAAATGCTTGGCAAGCATCCACTGATAGCATTGCTGTATCTGTTGCATTATGCTTCTCATGAAGTATGTTCAAGACTCTTCTAACATTGTGAAATCCTTGTCTTTTTTGTGCAAAGCCTTGTTGGTCATCATTAATCGGCTGAGGAAGATATTTATCTAATCTCCTTGAAAGTGTTTTACGTAGTATTTTGGTGTCGCATCCCATTAAGCTAGGTTAAGGTTTATTGGGTTTTAATATTAAGGTTATTAAGGCTAATCTTAATGAATCTGGGAGCGCTACTTCAATAAAAGATTCTTCATACATGTCAAGTAGTGGCCTAACAAGTTGTTTTCGAATGTTTTTATAAAACTCTATAGGTAGCCCATCTGGTCCCGGTGCTTAAGCGCTATTCATATCTCCTATAGCTTCAAAAAGCTCCTCTGTTGTTAATGGGCTATCTAGTGTTATTTTTTCATCCTCTCATATATTCCGGAATTGTAACTGATCAAGAAACGCATTTTGGTCTTCTCTGTTTCCTGTATATTCTGTTTGATATATCAATTTATAAAAGTCTCTGAAGTTATTATTTATATCTAATGGGTCTGTAGTTAAGTTGCCAGATATTGATTTTATACTATTAATTGTTCTTTCCGCTTGTATTTTTAATTTTTTTTTTTATCCTCCAGGCCAGTAATTTACCTGCTTTTTCTCCTTGGTCATAATAAGTTTGTTTAGTCCACATTAGACTCTTAGCCACTTTATCAGATGCTAATTTATCATATTTAGCTCTCAGGATAGAAAGGTTTTGTAGTTTTCCAGGATCATTGTCCCTATAAATCTCCTCCTCAGCTTTTTTTAATTTGGTTTTCTAATGTTCATAGTTCTTGATTATGTCATTTAATTTTAGAGCTTGTATAACTAATAATTTCTCCCCTTATGTAACCTTTAAATGCTTCCCATCTAATGCTGGCTGTAGTTTCATCTTTGTTTAAGTCAAAATATTCATTGATGCAACTTTCCACAAATTTAACGATGGCTGGATCCTGCAACATCTTGTACAATGTTCGGAACTACCTAAATAAATCTCCATGGACACTGCTGCATGGTCACTGATAACTATAGTATTACACCAACATTTTTTTAACATTTGACAGTTGTTCCATAGAAATGAAAAAATGATCAATGTGTGAATGTGTTTTATACAAGCTTGAATAACAAGAGTATTCTCTGTTGTTGGGATTCTGTGTTCGCCAAATTTCGATTAATCTTATGTAGATCCCTCATAAAGTTAGCCTGGGTTTTCCTAGTTGGCACATGGGTCGCTACAGTTTGGGTAGATCTATCCAACGCTGGGTCAGTGGCACAGTTAAAATCTCCTCAGATAATATAAAGTCCCTCCAAGGAAGATGCAGTGAGAAATATTTTTTTTGGGGCCATATACATTTACAGTATGAGATTTAACTTTTGTGTCAAAATATTGCCTTGAATGATAATATACCTTCCAAATGGATCTTGGATAGTTTATATGACTTGAAATGGTATTGATTTGTGTATGAGGATAATTACACCCCTTGCATGAGTATTGGAGTGCCTGCATACATGAAGCATGAAACACCTGGCCTGGCCATCTTTTGCTCAAGTAATGTATCTATGTGGCAATCAAATGTAATGATTCTTGTAATAAGATCATTTTAGATTTGAGATATTTTATCCTGCTCATTACCTATTTTGGTTTGGCCAGTTTTCTGATTTCCCGGACAATCCAACTTGTAATTTTAGCGTCCAGTCTACTTTGTTTTGTTTTCTCTATAAATTGTAATTTCAGTAGATTGTAAGTTTATGACATAAGTAAATAGGAGAAAAAAAAAGGAATAAAAGTGATGCAAGTGTACATATACAGTAGACGCACATACAGCCCCCCACCCAACCACTCACCCACCCCTGGATTGAGATTTTAAGGAACGCTGATCCACAATATTTGAGGAGCAACTAGTCAACATAACCTTACCTGACCCATATCCATCAACCATACACTTTCAACTTTAGAAGATAATTTCTCCCTTTGAGCACACAATACCATGTAAAATAACATTTACACCTTCTTATAAACGTCAACTATGTATGGAAACAGGAGTGACCCTCTTACAACAGGTTTACACATTGAACAAGATGGCATTTCAACAGCCATACAAGATATACATAAACATATGCATATATGCACATATACACACCCATACTGTATACCTGAACCATATTTAGTGACCTTGACCGAAGGGCTTTTTTTGGTGCGTTTATTCTTTAGTCTTTAGTCTTTCTTCCGCCGCCTCTTTGAGGCCGTATTTGACCCCCTAGACATGCTCAAATCTTCACCAAAATTGGCACGCATGTCAGGACTGGCGAAAAATTTGATAAAAAATGCTCTTTTTCAAAAATTATCTCCTCCTACAGCGTTTATCTTATCGACTTCATATCTTCATATCCTTTTTCGTGGTGGACACACGGATTCCCTGATTCAATAACATCACGCCAACCTTGTTTTCCTCAATGATATCTTTAACATTCCTGTATACACACAAAAACATGGAAGTGTCCTTGATAACTCAACAATATGACAGGTTAATGTCAAGGCCATAAAATAAAATAAATGTATTTTGCCAGCTTTTGATAGGGCTTTAAGAGCATTGTGCTGTGGGCGGATGGGGCGCGTTCCACTACTGTTTTGTAGCTACTGTCTGCCATGTGTGGGCTTCATTCCATTTCAGATTGCCGTCCGTCTGCCGTAACCGAATCCTAACGCCACTAATAAATAAATAAATAAGAAGAAAAAAATAAGGCTGAGCACAGAAGAACCAGAGAGGAAACACCATCATATGGAGGGAGGCGGCCGCCACGGCAACCCGGCTACCCTCCACTCCACCAGGGGAGAGCAGACCCCAAGCCAGTGCCACAGAACCAGTACTAGTACTAAAAATACTACTTTTTAGTAGTATTGTATTGTCTGAGGATGACTCATTTTAGTAACTATCTACAGTAAAAAAAAAAAAA
>NC_065519.1:38424149-38447999 GCF_006386435.1 Epinephelus moara
CTGTCAGATATGGGTAAAATAAACACCCATAAAATTTTCACCCATTTAGAAATTAGATATTTAAAATCTGATTACACAATTGTGTTTACCATCCCCTTAAAGTCCACAGTGTACTCTCAATTCAGTATTTACAACTTCCAAATCTAGGAAAAACACATATTTTTTAAAAACTACAATTCCCTGGGATCGCGCCATGCAGTTTGATACATATCAGCAACATAGTTGTAGTTCTTCTGATTTGCAAAGTAGGGCTCTAAATAGGGTTGTAAAAAGATATATCTACTGAATATATCTAATATCTAATAAAGCCGAACTAGTTATTGCACTGCACCTAGATGAACTATGGTAAGAAAAAGTAAAGATGTCGACTGCACCTAGATGAACTATGGTAAGAAAAAGTAAAGATGTCGGCTAATTTTCGATATTTTACGCTAGAAACGGCATTTTTAGGACGGTAGGTTTGTTTGCGGCTTGTAAAATAGAGTTGTAAAATAGGGTCGTAAAAAGAAAGATCTACTGAATATATCTAATATCTAGTAAAGCCGAACTAGTAATGACACTGTATCTAGATGAACTATGTTAAGAAAAAAAGCAAGGATGTTGGCTAATTTCAGATATTTTAGATAGTAGGCTACTCTAATAATGGAGTTTTTAGGATGGTAGGTTAGTTTGCAGCTTGTAAAATAGAGTTGTAAAATAGGGTCGTAAAAAGAAAGATCTACTGAATATATCTAATATTTAGTAAAGCCGAACTAGGAATGACACTGTATCTAGATGAACTATGTTAAGAAAAAAAAGCAAGGATGTTGGCTAATTTCAGATATTTTAGAGAGTACTCTAAAAACAGCGTTTTTGGGACGGTAGGTTTTTTGCGGCTTGTTGTAAAATAGAGTCATAAAAAGATACATCTCCTGAATATATTAAATGTCTAGTAAAGCCGATCTAGTAATGACACTGCACCTAGATGAACTATGTTAAGAAAAAGTAAGGATGATGGTTAATTTCAGAAAATTTAGCTAGTACTGTAGAAACGGCGTTTTTGGGATTGAATATTTGAATAGGCCTATATCAAATATCTAGTACAGCCGAACTATCATATTATTATTATTTTTATCGGTGGGAAATTATTACAGAGGAATATATTTGCTGTTTTAATATCAAGAACACTTTCGTGTTTTTGTGTGTATACAGGACGTTGTTGAATCAGGGAATCCGTGTGGACACCATGACAATGGATCCTAATTGACTTTACATTGGCATTGTTTCCGTGGTACCGACACGTAATTTCAACCCATTACGTGCTGCCACCACGGAATGCGGTGTTAAGAGGTCGTGGTCATTTCACATATTTCTGTGAGATCAGGTTGCATATGGTTAAAAATCCTCTTGGTTCAGCTGGAAATGTTAGCCATGTTGATCTTGAATGTGACTGCTGCGCAGTGGCGCTGCCTCATGTGATGTCGTAATAATCGCAAAAATGAGTTTCCGACCGTAAAGCAATATTTCAGTGGAAACGGTTGACGACGTGTTTTTTAAAGATTTTGAGTGATAAAATACAACACACCTTCTTTGTAATGTCCATGATGTCTCCACATTACGACTTGGTGATGATACTTGGTGGTTTACGTATGACGAAAGCACGTTGGGGCAAGCCCTCCCGGAACCCATAGAGATTGCATTGGAGTGCCTGCATTTAGAAAAGTGCCCTCTATTGGCCAGCCACCCCTGGCTGCTGCATAAACTTCTGTCAGTCATGTGGGTCCTGATGATGCAGGATGACAAACACCAAAACTGTCCAATCAACTTTTTACCTGTCAGTCAGTAGAACTTCATGTTTACTCCTCTTGGTTCATTTGAAAGAAGTCGGTGTGAACATGAACTGAACAAAAACTAAAATGCAACCATAGATCTTTTTTTTTTCCTCTGGTGTGGACCACATGAACCAACTACAGGTGTGAAAGCACCCTGAGTCATGCTCTTTGGTCCAAACCTGGTTATACTGAGCTGTTAGACATTCATAGTGTTGCACTCAGTTGGTCACATGAAAAGTGACGGAAAAAGTTGTGTAAGACATGAAAAAAAGAGAGCAATAGAGAGGTTCAAACCCTGGCTCTCTTCTCACCAGCTGGCCAACTACCAGGGTTTGGTACTCATCACAGTTGAATCAATACAGGTACCTGAAATTCAGCACTGGTAACCAGTACACAAGCTATAATCAAACATGCCTTTTCTACTAATGTTTGCCGTTTCTATGTTTCTTTTTTCCATTAAGCCCATTATAACAAATTCTATCACTCAGACCACTGAAAATGATTTGGTAGTGTTGTTGTGAAAATCTAGTAATGTAATGTTAGAGTGAAGCAGAGCAATTACAGAGAGAGCTGAAGTAAACTGCAAACAATTCACACTCTGCTTTGCTGAGCCCGCAGTGCAAAATCTGCTGATGAGAACAGTCAGGCATAAAGAGTGACTGCATCACACAGTGCTACATATGTTACATCCAATCATAGATAAAATATAAAGCCAATAAGCTATTTAGCTACATAGCTAACGTTACATCAAAATTAGTTGAATTAACTGGTGACCAAAACATCAGCAAGCGTACACAACATCATAACATAACAAGCGTAATGATTTAAATAATTGTCAGCATTAGTTCATTTACCAACACCTGCTAGGTTAACGTTTTATCAGTGGGCTAGTTAGTTCAGCGAACAGAGCTGAATGGTGTTCAGGAAGATGGGAGTTCAAATTGGAGGTGCTGCTACGCAGGGCAGACGACTTCCTGCAGCAGACTCTGCAGATGGGCATCATATCCCCTATCTGTGTTGTTCTTTGGCTTGAAATCCAAAGCGTTTCCACACTTCCCCTTTAACTTTTGTTGTGGGGGATACAATGGGCAAGCTGAGCCTTCAGTCATGGCAACAGGCTTAGGATTTATGAATGACTGGAAAGATGCAGTCTTCCCCTTGACGCACTTCAAAAATAAATCTGGAAATTAATATAGAACTGTACCTTTGCAAGCTAGAATGCTTTTTCAAGTCACACCTGAGGATATTCACATTTCACAATTATCCCTATCATGGAAATTCATCACTATCAACTTATTATGTTTTTATCATGATCTGCCATAAAATCATATATTGTCCCATTCCTAATGTGACTGTGGGAAGTTACAGAAAGCACCATACACACTAACTTTTTCAAGGACAACTATTTTTATGAGGTTATAATTTGTCCTCACATAAATAGATACACAAAGAAACACCACACGCACGCACACGCACACACACACACACACAAACACACACACACACACACACACACACACACACACACAACTTTATCAGTCTGAGCCTGTAGATCTGAGACCAAAGGTCTGCACTGTGTCAGCAATGAGGTGGCAACACACACAAACACACATATACACAAGCACGTGTACACATTAGTGGCTGCAGGCAGGCATGAGGTGCTAAATGGCCTCAAATAGACTCAGTCAGCGGCTAATGATGCTAGCACATGTTTCACACCACAGAAGATCAGAGAGAAGCAGGACCAGTGGCCACCGTCCAACACTGAATTTGAATAGAGCAAAGGTGCTTATAGTACTAAGGCATCATGGGATCACAGGGGAGGGAAATTTACACCTGCCTCTGGATATGTAGCTGACTGCATATTACCCTTGAAGTGGAAACTAAGCTCTAATAGCAGCAATAGGACACACACACAGACCCTACATTTTTAACACTAATATCGCCAAGGGGGTCATTTTTACTTCCTCATGTTTTCAAATGCATGTAACTGTTAAAATAAAACCCCTACTCAGTTTCTGACTCTGCCTACATTTTTTTTTAATAATCATCCACTGAATTTTGGGGGTTGCGGGACAAAAAAAAAAAATAAATANGTGGAAAACATGCAAAAAAGTAAGAAATCAGGAAGGGGGCAAACACTTTTTCACACCACTGTATATATATAGAGAGAGAGAGAGAGAGAGAGAGAAAACAGTTTCTTTATTCAGTTTATTGTCAATAACATATTATCCCAAATTCATTTTAACATGTACTTAATGTTCCTCTACCATAATTAAATTGTTTAAATTTATCAATCATTGTATAGTTTGTTTGTGTAGTTTGTTGATGCCGTTAAAAGTGTTATTTCAAATGCACCTTTTTTTTCCATTTGCAATGATATAAAGCAGTTGTAAAATTATTAAACCCCCAAAACTGAATTTTTAAGTTATTGTGTCAAGTAATGAAAATAGATGAAAATGAACAACTTAACTTCTTTAAGAAAATACATTTTTGCGCTTACTGACGCTGTTGTGGTGTTTGTCACCTGGCGGTTCTAGTGTTGACATTGTTATTGCATGCATTCTGCCGCTCCCGCAAAACCCCATAAAGAAATAGGCTACCTTCATTTTGACATCCTGTATGACTGAATTGGACTTCTTTGCTAGCTTAAAAACTGAGACTGAAAGTTTATTCTTGACCTTGGAAACAGTTGAGAAAACAATCTCACCACAAGATCATTTAGGATCTGCTGTGGAGCTCCTAAATAATAGTTGTATGGATTCATATGAGCATTTTCTCTCATCAGCCACCTCTGTTGTTGTGTTCCAGTCTAAAGCAATGTAAACACACCACACACCATATCGCACTGTCTTCATCAGCAGATGGAGTTGTCATGTGTTTCCATTATTCTGAGCACATCAAAGGCTTCTAGTACATGTTGACTTAGAAGTAGAGCTTGACGGTCCATTCGAACCCTTGAAAACAAAAGTTGACAAAACACTCTCAACTCAATGCCATGCTCACTTGTTCTAAAACTATAGGTTGCAGTGAAGTGGACCTTGAGTTGAGATCGTTTTGTCAGGTGACGTTTTCAAGGTCATGAAAAAAATGTGGTCATGGTTAAAGAAGTCAGTGTTGACAGCTGGTGGTAGATGGGATGCGAACATTGCTCTCTCAGAACATCACGCTACTTTCATGTTTGCTTCTTGGAGATATCAGTCATTATTCGCACAACACCAGAACCCTCTTGTCTGGATTTGGTAAACATGGGTCATTTTAGACATTTGAACATAGTACAATCAGTGCTGCTGTTTTTCTTATGAGGACAGCCTCGGGCCAGTGTAAAATATAATTTTACGCATCATTTAAAGCATTCTTTGGCCCTGGTCAGAATTTTCGAAATACTAGGCTTAAAGAGATAGTTCAGATTTTTTGAAATGGGGTTGTGTGAGGTATTTATCCACAGTCAGTGTATTACCTACAGTAGATGGCCATCAGCAGTTTGGAGGAGCAGACAGCAGTCCAACAGCATTGTGGCCAAGCAATGTATTGCTGTGGAGGGGTCGGCAACAAAGTGTAGAACCCCCCCCCCCAACCCCCAAAAAAAAACCACCTAAAAAACATAAATACCAGTTTAAATGTACGATATTACGAAACGTTTCACTGTTCTAACTTTCCATCAGGCTGGGATTTCCAAAGTGAAACAGAAGCCATTAAATCACACTCACTGAACACAGGAGCTGCTGGTCTATCACTGCCTCAGTCAGTTAGTTTGTGTAAATGTGTGACTTTGGTGAATCTAAACTAACATTTTATATGCCAAGTCACACAATAACACAGACAAACTAACTGTTTGAGGCATTAGACCAGCTGCTCCTGCGCTTAGCCCACCAAAATTATTGCTTTTGTCATTGGAGTCTGGTGGCTTTGACGAGCACATAGATGGGGAACTGAAGCTGTTATCGGCTTCTAAACAGGCTGGCTGATGGAAAGGTAAAGCAGTGAAATTGTTCTCAACATAGCTTACACTTAAACTGTTACAGCATTTTTAAGGTGGCTAAAATACATTTTGCTGATGCCCTCCTCCACAGCAGTACATTGCTTACCTTCCATGTACTTCTGCCGCTTCTCAAAACTGGAAATGTGCTGACCACCATCTTCTGTAGGTAATACACTGACTATGAATAAGTACCTCATACAACGCCGTCAAAAAATTCTGAACTATACCTTTAAGAGTCTACCCACAACACCCCCCCACCTTTCTCCAACAATGCAAACCAAACATAGTGTCTCTATAATGGTTTAATTAGTCAGACTTTATGTTTTATTCATCCAGTTAACGGCTCCATTATACCTTTCTTTACATGTTTTGTAACAATGTAGTTTCAACGCCATAAATAAAATTCCTGTGGTGGAATATGCTGAGAGAAATGTTTTTAACACTAACAGGATGCACAGTGAAACCACTGTTACTGTTTCTTTGTCAGAAATGACTGAAACACAAAGTGACTTGTGCCATAAAACAAAACAAAAAAAAAAGAAAAGAAAAAAAACAGAGAATGTGAACATCAGGGAACATAAAACTATACACCTTTGAAATATCACTTTGCTGATGTAGATAATATATGCAGACATCCACACAAATCTCTATAAAGAAACATAATGCATGACTCCTGCTATTCAATGACCTTCAGTCGCAGTGTTTTGTAAACCCAGTGTACAGTGGATGCTGGATTTTATATTGGATTTCACAACTTTGCAGAATGTGATTACCTGTTGAACTCTACTGCAAATGATAATAATAAAACTGGAAATGTGTGATATTCATTTCATGCATATTCAAAACTCACCTGCTAGGTGTTATTGCAATAATAAGCACTAAGCTCCTCGTCTCTATAGGCCGTGCATACTGATGGTGCGTGTGCCATGCATGCTTTGCACAGAAACAGCTTGAATCCGGATTCACATATACAGCTCACTAATGAGAAAACAATAGGGGAGCTGCGGCACAGTCTCACGCCTTTTCTTCACATATTTCCATATACTTTTTTCAGACCCATCCCTTTTCTCAATATTTTGTCCTACTTACCTCATACTTGGTCCTATATAGCAGGCAGGGGTGTGTGGGTTGTGTGTGTGTGTGTGTGTGTGTGTGTGTGGGGGGGGAGTTTGGGCAGTGGGGGTGGGGATGGGTGTGGGTGAGTGTGTCACCCTAGGTGGGAGGTTTGGTGAGAATTCTCCTGAGGTCTGGTCTGGAGATGGTAATGCAGACGCTCTCACCTATCAAAGCCTCAGGCAGGGGTTCCACAAACCCATGTAACTGATATTATTTCTATTTTATGATTAAGCCACAAGGCCAACTGTGGCCACAGCATTATTCTCTGTGTTGGGGAGGGGGAGTCTCAGAAGCTGAAGTGGAGGTAAACCAAGTGGCTGCTCTGTACTGCAGCACATCAAGACAATTCTCCTCTATGAAAGTTAACAGAACATTCTCCATGACAATTACTTGACTTAAAATGGGAAACCCTTATAAGAGGAGTGATTTTTTTCTTTCTCCTTAATAAGAGCAATATCATTTCATGTCTGTGTGTCAGGTGCAGACATATGACAGGGATATGTCTAGCTCCCTCCAGGATTTCATGGCAGCTTTTTCTGGAAAAATTGCGATGCACGTTGCAATGTTTATAGCTGCCTTTCTGCAATGAAATTGCAGGGGTGAAAGAGAAAATTGCAAAAATAGTTGTGATGCTGTGTCGAATTCAGACCTTATCATGAGCATTCAGTGTTTCCCACAGAATTTTTTTTTATTTGTGCGAGGTCGGTGGGGGCCATAACAGCTGATTGCCGATGGTCAGCCGATACAGTGTTCCTGTAGCTAAAGGCAAGTAAAATTTAAGACTTTTTAATGCCATTCAGAATAAAATGCAAGACCAAATTTACGATAACCAAAATAGCCCAGGTTTATGCCATGCTGCAAAATCTGAGTTGAATGACCATTTAGCAATAAATCTGCAGTTACCAATGTCCGCCAGGGAACAATGACAGCCAAGTCCCATACAATGGATTCTCTGCCTTGAGCATCCTGACCAAAAACCAAATATGAGTGTTGCTGGTTCTACTCTCTTGATCAGTATGATGTTAATGCAAGGCATTTGGCTTTTTTTTTTTTTTTTTTAATTACATTATCAATTATTTTGAGATTTACAATGCCACTAAGGCTGCAGCTATTGATTATTTTAGTAATCGAGTATTCTACTGATTTATTCATCAATTAAAAGAGTAATCAGATAAGAAACATGAAGTAGTACATTTATAAAAGAGGAAGTAATGAACAACTAATCAGTTTCCTTTTTAGAAAAATCAACATTTTTATAGCTTGAACTGAATTCAGTAATTAGGCTCCTACTATTACTTACACCGCCTGATGTACTGATTAGTTTTGTTTTGGCTTAAAATGATCCCAAACATCGGACACTTTGTTGTTTTCTCTATCCTGTCTCTTCTCTTTGCCCCTCGCTATTTTCTCTCTCTTCCGTCATTTTGCAAGCCGCTGAATCAAATCATGTCTTCTTCTTTTGAGCATGGATGTCTGAGGTGTCCCCTTACATCACCTATCCACAGTGAAAGTGCATTGTGCCACAGCATTAATCATCTGTGCAAAACAGAGTCAAACAGAGCTTCAGTGCAGATAATTTGCACTGAATTTCAGTTTCAGCTAGACATGCGATGTCAAAACAAAAAATGTCTACTAAAATTCTACCTTCTATGTCTAAGCATTTTTAAGACTTTTGGAATTTTATTTAAGAGATGTTAATTCTAATTAAAGTCTTACTTCTACATGTATTAATTAAAATGCCTTTTAAGACTTTATATAGATCCCAGGAACCCTGTGTAAATGCCGCTCAACACAGCACTGAAGGACCTTCCCTGTGAGTCGCTCTCCTCTTGCTCTCTCTGCCCAGTTAGCATGACCTAACTCAGCACATTGTGATCTCATCACTACTCATCATATTTTACCACTTGGACAGAAGCCCTGCAGCCGTGGGTGACATGTGAAACCGAGCCGTTAATCTTACACTGACAGCAACATGGCTTGACTCAGTTGTTAAACCTGTTATTTACTATTGGGTAACATAAGCCGTGTGATGCTAACAGTTAGCCCTGTAGTGTGGGTGTGTGACTCTGTCCCAGGCACAGAGCTCTGTCCTGCAGCAGCAGTCTCACGATAAACAGAGAGATAGAAAGAGAGATGGCCTAAGTGAGGCCCTGATCACACAGAAAGCCTATTGCAGGTTGCAAAAGATGAAGTGCACAGCACTGCCTATTTGTTTTAAATTGAATACCACTAGCAAAAAAAAAAAAGTCTTTTTTATTGTTACCAGGCAACTAAACCACCACATTCTTATCCTAATCTTCCCTTGTAATCAATCTACCATTTTGTTTTGTTTTCACAGTAATCAGTAGCTAGTTACTAAAATGGACAGGCAGAGGGTACTTGCTCTAGCTCTGGTTGAGACCCTAAAAAAGAGAGTGGATCACAGGGAGTATCAGCAGTTGGTCCAGGAGCTTCGCCTCAGTAGTGGCTGTTTCAAGTACTACACTTATATATCTCGATGAATGCTGTTGTCTATTGAGATGGTGATAACTGTGGTTTGTAAAGTCGCTGAGCTCTAGGTATCCAGCAACAGCTACTGCCAATTTCCCCTTCATTTTTTACCAACAGTAAACTTGTTGTCATGACCACCACAGAAGGCCCGCCTCTCAAATTATCCAACTGGACAATGGGAAATAAGAGAATGATGTAAGGTGCTTTTCCGCTGTGAGTTCAACTCAAGGATTTCAGAGTGCTCTGGCAAAAACACCAGAAGCCCAGAGCACAGAAACAGCACATAGCAATGCAAATGTTAAGGCGGTGGTTTAGGACCCAGAAGCAGACACGGACACAGCGAGTAGTTTGTTGAAAGTAAGGGAGATTTATTGAGGAACCAGGGGGAGGGATGAGAGGAGCCAATGGCGGCAGGGGACAGGCAGGCAGATGAGCTAGGTAAATGGATGGAGGAATGAGCTGGAGCGGCGTTGTAGATGGCAGATGTCGAGGTGAAGGCGAATCCTGGAGCACAGGAGAAACAATATTAGAACAGGTTGCACAGGAAAAAAATCTTCTCAAGTAATAGTGAGTGGCCAATATAGTACCACGTAGCTGGCGGAACAATCTGGCGCTGAATGGCTGGAGAGCTGGCTTCTTAAGCAGGTTGCTGTTGAGGTGATTGAGAGCAGGTGAAGAGTTCCACCAGGTGCCTGACGAGGTAGCCGCACCCACAACACACACACACACACACTCACACACACACACACACACACAGGAGGAGGAGACACAGGGGAAACACAAGGAAAAAAACTGTAGTCCCAGCCTGGGACATGACAGGACCCCCCACCTCTGGGCGCCCCAGGCTTGTCTGGGTGCTCCCGATAAAAGTCCCAAATAAGGAAGGCATCCAGAATGAAGCGGCAAGGAACCCATGAGAGTTCCTCTGGGCCATAACTCTCCCAGTCCACCAAGAACCAGAACCCCCGCCCCCGGCAGGGGTGGCCGTCGATGGTCCGGGGGGTGGAGGGGGATCGGCCGGAGGGCACAGGGGGCTGGAAGACACAGGCTTAAGCAGGGAAACATGGAACGTCGGGTGGATCTTTAGAGATGCAGGCAGCTTTAACTTTACAACAGTGGGATTAATGATCTTGTTGACTTCAAAAAGTCCAATGAAATGGGGTGCAAACTTACAGGACTCCACTTGAAGGGGTAAGTCACGGGCGGACACAGCCAAGGCTGCTCCGAGATCTTGGTTCGCTCGTTCAGTCTGCCCGTTTGTCTGAGAGTGGTAACCTGAGGAGAGACTGGCTGTGGCACTCAGAGCCCTGCAGAAGGCCTTCCACACCTGGGACGAGAACTGCGGTCCCCTGTCAGACACAGTGTCCTGGGGGAAGCCATGGAGCCAAAATACAAGGAGAAGGTGGACAAGGAGGTACACAGTCTCTGAAGCTGAGGGCAGTTTAGGGAGATGGACAAAATGCACAGCCTTGGAAAAACAATCTATAATAGTCAGTATGATTGTCACCGGCTTGCCCCCATCCGAAGGTAACACAAAGTCCACAGCAATGTGGGACCAGGGATGGCTGGGGACAGGCAGAGGTGCAGGAGACCAGCTGGGGATTGATGTGAGGCCTTGCTGCGGGCACAGACAGAACAGGCAGACACAAAAGCTTGGGTGTCACGGGTCATGGATGGCCACCAGAATCGTTGTTTGACAAAAGCAAGGGTACGGTGGAAACTGAGGTGGCAGGTGAGCTTGGACGACTGGCCCCATTGTAGAACGTCAGACCTCACTGAATCTGGCACAAACAGACAGCCCGGAGGACCATCACCGGGGTCTGGATGAGAACGCTGTGCCTCCCGGACACAGGTCTCAATCTCCCATGTAGCTGCGGTCACCACGTAGGAAGGAGGGAGGATGGATTCTGGCTCAGTGCTGGATTTCTCTGGGGAAGACTGGCGGGAGAGA
Organism: Epinephelus moara; assembly: GCF_006386435.1. Classification (NCBI taxonomy): domain Eukaryota; kingdom Metazoa; phylum Chordata; class Actinopteri; order Perciformes; family Serranidae; genus Epinephelus; species Epinephelus moara. The sequence goes on from NC_065519.1 coordinate 38,435,500, forward strand.
GCATCGGGTTTGGTGTTTTGTGAGCCGGTACGGTAATTGAGAGTGAAGTTAAACCTCCCCAGGAACAGGGCCCACCGGGCCTGGTGGGAGTTTAGCCGTTTGGCAGAGCGGAGGTAGGAGAGGTTCTTGTGACCTGTCCACACTATAAACGGCTGCTCAGCCCCTTCCAACCAGTGCCTCCATTCTTCAAGTGCTAGGACTACAGCCAACAGTTCACGGTTTCCCACACTGTATTTGCGCTCAGCAGGAGAAAGGCACCGGGAGAAGGCACAGGGTGCAGCTTGTGATCCTTGGGAGAACGCTGAGAGAGGACGGCCCCCACCTCAGAGTCAGAGGCATCCATTTCAACACCAAACTGCAGAGGGGGATCAGGGCGAGTTAAAAATGGGGCACTGGTGAATAACCATTTCAGAGTTGCAAAAGCTGAGTCTATCTCCAGTGTCCAAGTGAAGGGGATGGCTGGGGAGGTGAGTTGTGTCAGGGGGGCTGCCACTCTGCTGTAGTCTCCAATGAACCGTCTGTAGAAATCGGCAAATCCAAGGAACCGCTGCAACTGTTTCCTTGAAGTGGATGTTGACCACTCGGCCACTGCCTGAACCTTTGCTGGGTCCATCTTCATCTGCCCCTGCTGGATGATGAAACCCAGAAAGCTCACAGAGGTTACATGAAATTCACACTTCTCAGCTTATACACATAGTTTGTTCTCCAGGAGGCAATGAAGCACTAACCTGACATGTTGAATATGTTCTTCCAGGTTCCGCTAGAAGATTAGAATGTCATCCAGGTACACAAAAATGAAGTGGTTCAGCATGTCATGGAGCACGTCGTTGACCATGGCTTGAAAAACTGCAGGGGCATTGGTGAGGCCAAAGGGCATGACTTGGTACTCAAAATGGCCCAGGGGGTGTTAAAGGCACTTTTCCACTAGTGTCCTTCTCTGATTCGGATCAGATGGTAGGCATTGTGTAGGCCCAGTTTGGAGAATACAGTGGCCTTGTGCGGGGGCTCAAAAGAGGGATCAATGAGAGGGAGAGGATACTTGTTTTTAACTGTTATGTCATTGAGGCCATGGAAATCAATGCAGGGGCGTAGGGTGTGACCCGCTTCTCAACAAAGAAGAAGCTGGCACCAACAGGGCAAGATGAGGGCTGGATTAAGCCAGCAGCTAGGGAGTCATTTATGTACTTCTCCATGGCCTCCCTTTCAGGACAGGAGAGGTTATAGAGACGGCTTGAGGGTAAAGGGTCAATAGCATAGTCACAGGGTCTATGTGGGGGCAAGGTTTGGGCCAGCTGCTTGCTAAACACCTCCCTAAGATCATGATACACAAGAGGAACTGGCGAGAGGTCAGAAGGCTCACCAATGGGAGCAGCAGTTAACTGAGTGGGAGCTAGGGCTGACTGGAGGCAATGGGAGTGACAAAAGGTGCTCCAACTAACAATAGACGCAGTGGACCAATTAATATGGGGGTTGTGGAGTTTAAGCCAGGGCTGACCTACGACTACAGGAGCATGAGGGGAGGGGATAACTAGCAGTTTTATGGATTCATGATGGTTACCGGATAGGATGAGGTTCAAGAAAACAGTGCAATGAGTTGGGCAGGGCAGGAAGGGCTTCAACAGGAATCCCAGCTTGAGTTACAAGGGAGGAGTCAATAAAGTTATCATCTGCCCCGAAATCCACCAGAGCAAGAAAAGGAATTGAATCCCCATGGCACACAAGGGAGGCATTAAACTGCATATGGGAGTGAGGGGCTGATGGGGAGGTGGAGGTGTTGCTCATCAGGACCCCTCCAGTTCCTGATGGGCCTAATCTTTTGGCAGGTTGGGACAGGAGATGAGGAAGTGACCAGCCTTGCCACAATAAATGCACAAACCAGCCTGGAGTCTCCGTTGGCGCCCTGAGGGGGAAAGGCGAGACCGTCCCAACTGCATTGACTCTTCTGTGGGTGGTTGAGCTGAGGAACTGAGGGGCTGGCTGGTAGAGAGCTGGTTGTTGGGGATACCCCTGGGGGCTAGTTTGGTCTGGAAGGGGGAAGTGGGGGCATGCAGACAGCTGGCTCCCTCACTACGGCGTTCGCAAAGGCGGTTGTCTTGTCTAAACGAATGGACAGGGAAATAAGGGAGTCTAAACTATCAGTCTCATCCCTTGCTGCTAACTCATCCTTAATGTTCTCAGCTATCCCATGAACAAACACTCCTTGCAAAGATACTTCCCCCCACCCACTCTCTACTGTCAGAAGTCTAAACTCAATAGCATACCTTGCTACTGACCTAGAGCCCTGACGGAGGGAGAGGAGACCGTTAGCGGCTTATTTTGCCCTGAACAGGATGGCCAAAAACTTTTCTCATCTCAGCAATGAATAAAGGGTAACAATTACAAATTGGTGACTGCCTCTCCCACTGAGAGGCTTTACCAGTAAGTAAACCCAAAATAAATGATATACGTGAAATATCTGAGGAGTACGTTGAAGGTTGCTGCTGAAACACTAGAGAAAGTGAGGGGGGCACTGGTGGAATGTCAGCTGGGAAAGTGGCTGTGGCTGCAGCAGAGGAGGCTGTGAGGTGGGTGCTGACGTGGTCCATTTGGCTGCCGAGACGAGTGTTGAGTGAATGTTGAGATTAGCCATTTTTTGTACTGGGCTGTGAACTGGTTTATTTCTGCTATGAAATTGGGCATTTTAACATGGGGGTCTATTGGGACTGACTGTTTTGGAGCCAGCCTTAAGTGGTCATTTGATGAACTGCAGTTTTTGGCACTTCTCTGCTGGCTTAATTTTTCAGCCTCAGAGGTTGCTCCTTTCTTGGCTCAAGCTGTGTTAAGAGAAGAATAGAGCAGGGAGGGACGAAACCATGTTGCAACAGAACACAGTAAAACCCGCTAAAAATAGATGATAGACTTCTTTCCCATTGCCAGTAGACCAGAGCTGTGTATATGGCTCTGCTGCAGATGAGCATGTCTTTCTATTTTTCAACTAGTGTGTCACGTTCAAATTCACGGACAGGCCAGAAACAGGTTAGTAAACAGCAAAAAAGCAGCATGGAGGTCAGTGAAAATGCATTGGTGGCTACTTCTTTATAATTCTTTTACTTACTAAGTCTCCGAAACTTGATGCAGACTACCGTAAAACTCGGAATATAAGTCGCACTGGCATATAAGTCGCAGTCTATTTTTTAAGGTCTCAAACAGGGAAAACAAGGTTTTATATTACTATTTGTTAATAAAAATGTTATACAAGTTATTCCTACACTGTTTCCCTTTATTTTTAATTTGAAACACATTCAAAACACAATAACCTCTTAAGCAGCTTTGGTTACTTTTCAGATTGCAATTTTCGAAACAACCTCTTCAGGAAATAAAATTACGGTATAACAACATCAGCTTTCAGTGAAAATGTAGTGTAAAAATAAATAAAATCCTATTGTCTGTCCTGTTTATTGCTTGGGCACTGTTATTTACGTGACAACACCTGAACATAACACACACAGACACACATTGGCTGTTTGTTTCTACCTCTCCCCTCGCTGGAAGTCTCGGACCTCCAGCCGCCCGCCTCCGCCTTGATTAAACGCTGAAAATAAAATAAAAGAGGGAGACAGGTTTTTCCTATTTTATCTTATTTCGTTTTATTTCTCCCTCTCCTCTCGCTAGAAGCGTCGGACCTCCCGCCTCCCGCTCCCGTCTCAAACACGGAGGTCTCCCTCTCCGCAGCTGAGCACCCACGGCGGGCGCCCGGTCTGTTAAATAGCCTGTAACCACTGTGTGACACAAACTCAGTGCTTTGGTGATTAAATAATGTCGGGCTCGGTTCGGGTTCGGACAGAAATGTGCTGCCCGTGCCGCACTCTAACACACAAACACACGGAAAACCGGACATTATCATCAGTTTATAAAAGACCCTCGGACGGGACGTGAAAAGTGGACATGTCCGGGCAAAAGAGGACGTTTGGTCAGCCTAATGTAGCGCCATCTTGTGGGTCAAATTACCTATGTCAGCATTTACCTTGGTCTATAGGTTGCACCGGTCTATAACCCGCACCCAACTTTTTAGATTAAAAAAAAGGGAAAAAAAGTGCGACTTATACACCAAGTTTTACGGTACCATATTTTCCGCACTATAAGGCACACCTAAAAGCCTTTAATTTTCTCAAAAACCGACAGTGCGCCTTATAATCCGATGCGCCTTATATATGGATCAATATTGGTTAATTATGGCTACCGTAGTCAGGGGGCGTCGCCGAAGTAACAGCGGTAAAAACGGTAAAGGGGAATTCCAGTCCCACACCACTTGTGTGTGTATAAAGACCCCAAAATGGCACCTTTCAAGAGACACGCTTACGACGCAGAGTTCAAACTCAAGGCTATCAGTCACGCAGTAGAACATGGGAATAGAGCAGCAGCGAGAGAATTCAACATTAATGAATCAATGGTACGGAAGTGGAGGAAGCAACAAGATGACCTGCGCCAAGTAAAGAAGACTAAACAGAGTTTCCGAGGGAACAAAGCGAGATGGCCACAGTTGGAGGACAAACTCGAACAGTGGGTTGTTGAACAGAGAGCAGCAAGCAGAAGCGTCTCTACAGTCACTATTCGAATGAAGGCAACATCGCTAGCTAGCGACATGAACATCAATGAATTTAGAGGCGGTCCTTCTTGGTGCTTTCGTTTTATGAAAAGACGTAATCTCTCCATCCGCACACGAACTACTATCTCGCAGCAACTACCAAAAGATTACCAAGAAAAGCTGGCCTCTTTCCGTGCATACTGCAAAAACAAGATCACTGAAAAGAAGATCCGGCCAGAGCACATCATCAACATGGACGAGGTTCCACTCACCTTTGATATTCCTGTGAACTGCACTGTGGAGAAAACGGGGACCAGTACGGTGGATATACACACCACAGGGAATGAGAAGTCATCCTTCACTGTAGTTCTCGCATGCCCGGCTAATGGCCAGAAACTTCCACCCATGGTTATTTTCAAGAGGAAGACCTTGCCAAAAGAAAACTTTCCAGCCGGCGTCGTCATCAAAGCTAACCTGAAGGGATGGATGGATGAAGAAAAGATGAGTGAGTGGCTGAGAGAAATTTACGTCAAGAGACCGGGTGGCTTTTTTCACACAGCTCCGTCCCTATTGATCTAAGACTCCATGCGCGCCCATATCACCGATGGTGTCAAAAAACAAGTGAAGCACACTAATTCGGTGCTTGCCGTCATTCCGGGTGGATCAACTAAAGAACTCCAGCCGCTAGATATTGGTGTCAACAGGGCGTTCAAAGCTAGACTGCGAATTGCGTGGGAGCAGTGGATAACAGAAGGCGAACACACGTTCACCAAGACGGGGAGACAGCGCCGGGCGACATACGCCACAATCTGCCAATGGATCGTGGATGCCTGGGCTGATATATCAGTCTCAACTGTGGTCCGAGCTTTCACGAAGGCAGGAATTGTCACTGAACTGCCAGACAACAGCAGCGACACTGACTCGGATAATGACGACTTTGACGAGACGGAACCGGGCACGTTAGATGCCATACTCGCCCAACTGTTCAACTCGGACACTGAAGAGGAAGAATTCGAGGGATTCGTGGATGAGGAATGAACTGAAAAAGTGAGCTTTACGTGTTTCTTTCACGTGTTTACAACTGAACAAGGCTGGGAGATATTGTGAATATGGACATTAACGTTTGAACAACGTTGAGTTATTGAGTTATTGTTATATTGTTATTGCTTTGCACTATTTCGAGAGTTACTATATTGTGATTGCACTAACGTTTGATTTACTGTAGCGGTATCAGACTGTTTCTTTTACGTGTTTACTGAATCAGGGAAAAGTTCCCCTCCACGTTTGTGAATGCACTAACTACGTGATAAAAAGTTGCACTACCTGTTGTACCTTGCTGTTGGTAAAAGATAATACTACGTCACTGACGTTACCTCGGGGAAAAAAATAAAACAGCTGTTCATGTAGCTTTGAACTGTGACAAATGGAGTTGGAAATACATTGTTTTCAACGAAGGCGGCGCAAATACCGGTAAGACCTACCGGTACGTACGGTACCGTATTGTGAATGCACTAACTTGTTTTGGGAGTGAACGGAGTTGTCAGAACGTTGGTTTGTATTCTATTAATAAAGTTTGACTGACTGACTTATCTGACTGTTTTGTTGACATTCCCTTTAGCGCAGCTCCATCTAGTGGATGCATAACGCAACCCCAGCCACTACAGTAGTTTCTATTCTATGCGCCTTATAATGCGGTGCGCCCTATATATGAAAACAGTTTTAAAATAGGCCATTCATTGAAGGTGCGCCTTATAATCCGATGCGCCTTATAGTGCGGAAAATACGGTACTTAAGAATGATGTTTGAGCGCTGCTTGAGCGGAGACGGACAGTATTTTGTGGTCATCGAATCTCAACAGTAACGGGGCAAAAGTTAGCACATTTAAGCAGCAGTTGTGTTTCCATTAAGGCTAATCTAAGCCGGAGATGATAAAAACCTGTGACTACTGCAGAGTCATTTGACTCGGGTGTCAATGTCAATTGTAACCTTTCCCATTACATTAAAAAGCCAGATGTTAATAGTTTTTTTGCGCTGTGGGAAGGGGCTTCAGTGGCTGTTCTGTGAAGAAACTGCTTCTGATATCAATTAAACATCATACTTTACCAGTGCCCTGCTCAAGGGTACCTAAACAGTTTTTGCTGAGAAAAGGCGAAGAGGTAATCATTTGATTGGTAGAGCCAGCACATTTTTACATCCACATTTGAGGTTTGAACCAGCAACTTCTTATCCCTAAGCCAGATGGGGTCTGGGGTTGCACGACAACTGCTGATAATGAATTGTTCATTTCACAGCCTCAAAGCCTGAGAAAGCAAGAGAGCCCCAGGCCATTACCCCCCCCCCCACACACACACACACACACGCACACACACATACACACACACACCACCCCCATTCCATCCAGCTAGCCCCCCCCTCTACACACATCACGAAGGCTGGAGAGACATGGATCGGCAACCCACACCTTCACCCAACATTCCATCCTATTTTGATGTGCGCAGCAAGGGTCACCAGGGGTCACATCTGGGGGCAAGTCTGGATGGAAATACAGAGCTGGGGAGTATAGACAAGGGACTTGTGGCCTGAGGGTGAATCCTACACACACACATGCAAACAGATGCAAACAGACACTGTAGGGGGCTGGAAGTGTTTTGACATGCACAGCATTACATGGACACAGAGCAGCCAACACTAATGTTGGTAATGTACAATTAAATTGTACATATGTGCGCACAGACAGGAAGACATGGACACAAGCAGGCTTCCTCTCACTGAAATGGGAACACAGGCCATATTTACACCTGGTATAAATGTGTTTTCATTGATCTGATCACAAGTGCACAGCGTTAAATACAAATGTAAACGACCACAAATGCAGAACACCGAGATACATTGCGATTCGATTACTCAATCCACTAGCCGAGATGGTCTGGGATGCATTTGACTACAGGCCTGCTGTCATACAAATGTTAATGCATCCTAAAGACTATGTCATCAGTGCAGGACGTGGTGGTCGCTCTCTTATTTGCCCATTCTATGACAAGTTGGACAAAGTGTTGCGTGATTGTCCATTGTTTTGCCCTGTGGAAGGAGACGTGTTGAATTCTAATAACAGCAATATCTCCAGCTGGTTCAAAAGGTAACAATAATCATAGACCTGTGTGTCACTGAAGGTAAGTAGAAAAATACGCCCTTGTAATTTGAGTGAAAAGATGGTCACTGAGAACAGTCAGCTGGCTGAATGACACAGACGTCAGTATTGCAGACTATTGCAGACTGTTCACCTTGGAGTTGAGACAATCAGCGGTCACAACACAGTTGCCTTAATGTCACAAAATATTGATTGATATCTCTCTGATTGTCAGTGGCCTAATGTCCTATGAGAACAATAAAAGCCTCCAAATTGGTATAGTAGTCAAAAAAAAAAAAAAAAGAGAGAGCGACAACAGGCAAGGACATTTTGGAGACGGCATGATGGAGCTGTGGCAGGATGAAGGTGGGCGGACATTAGCGATATTAGTATGTATTGAGGAAGAGGCCCCTGGCTGTATCAAGCAGGATTTATTAACACAGATTGATTCAGGTGTCTTTGAACATGACTTTCCCCCCACAGCACCCTCCAGATGGATGCTAATCCCTCTGCTGTGCAGAGAAGACTCAATGATCAGTTCATTTTCATTGGGGGTCATTTCCACCATAAACTGCTTTTAAAATTGCACTCTGCACTCGAGGTCATTTCATGTAACAGTCTGAAGTTAAAGAGCAGATATCTCTGGCTTCATTTTAGCTGCCCTGTGAAAACCTAACTGTTGGACATTAAACTATCTGACTATAAGGTCTGCACTGTGCTATGCAGTCATATACGCGTAAAAGGGGGTTCATATTTAATTCCTGTGGTTATAGTCAAAACCCGCTGCATGTGAAACTTCTCTACTAGTCTGCCCTTGTTCATGCTGTTGTGCTGCTGTTCAACAATCTGAGCAGACATACTGACTATCTCATGCAGTTATGTCTTTATCTTTTTTTTTGTTTGTTTGTTTGTGTTCACCAACAATGAAAAATACCAGGAGATAGAACAGACAGATTGCTTTCTACAAATAAGCTGTAGAAGAGGACCACTTTAAACTGTTTACGCATGAAATATAGACACTGCAAACCTTTATTTTAAGTAGCATTTGTGTTTTAATCCCATGTCAGTTTGGAATCTGTAACGGTTCCTAAATATTTGTAGTCATCTATCATTTCAGTACCTTCCTCATCAATAGTCAATTGTTGGTTAGTGTCCTAAAGTCAAAGATGTTTTTTTTCTTTCTTTCTTGGTGTTCAGATGAAGATAACTGGACCTACACCAGCCAACAAACTGATCCACCCACCTTTGGTAGATGGTTTCATTATCATCTTGAATCAAACCCACTATTACCGTGTCATCAGCACATTTAATGGTACACAATCAGATGATCTGCTTCTACATTAATTTGCATAGAGGGTAAATAAAACCAGGGAAATAGTTCTCCCCTGGGCATTAGTTTCCGTTACTGATAAGCCCAACACATTTGTTGTCACATATTGCCTCTTTGTCAGTGGCCTTTTCAATCTACATATTATGCGCTAGGTATCCTCCTGCATCTGCTGTGGACATTCCCCAATGCTGCAACATCAACAAAAGCACATGGTTAGGTTTGAAAAACAAAAAAAACACATAATGGATTGGCTCTAAATTCATATAGGAAGCAAACACTGGGACAGGGTTCAACCTGACACTGTCAAGTGGCGAATCGTACTGCCCAGACAGGTGCCATCCGGCCATGTAATAATAATAATAATAATAACTTTATTTGTTTAGCACTTATTAACACAAGGTTACAAAGTGCTTCACAAAGTGCATGAAAAAAAGACTTTAATAAGATTACAATCATTTAAAAAAAAACATGTGGCCCTCGTGCCCTCATAATTTGGCCTTGTGCCCTTGAAAAAAATATCTGCCCTAAGGCCACAGTGGCCTTGATGCCCCGCCCGCACTGCCCCAGGTGGTTTTGTGGTTTTCTCCTCTGCCTCTTTCCTGTCAACACGACTTTGACACCTGCGTCTTTTGACAAAAGAAATGTGATGATATTCTGGATTCTTATTGGGCAACATGATAGATTGACACCAATCTATCACTGGCCAACCAGGAGACTTCATCAAACGCCCGGGCAGGGATCGGTACTGAGACCCGGTATTTAACAACTCAAGGCAAGTTTAATCAACACCGTAATAATAGTAAACTCCGCCATTATCTGCGTTACTTTTTAAAGTTTTGGCTTCATGTATCATCATTCTGCAGCTTCTCTCCTGCTCTCTGTATGTCAGGGCTGACCTACTCTCACAGCACGCACGCACACACACCCACACCCACACACACANACTCCGCCATTATCTGCGTTACTTTTTAAAGTTTCGGTTTCATGTATCATCATTCTGCAGCTTCTCTCCTGCTCTCTGTATGTCAGGGCTGACCTCCTCCTCACAGCACGCGCGCACACACACACACACACACACACACACACACACACAAACACAACAGAGTGAGATCAGACAACAGCAGAGAGGCCGCAGTGCAGATGAAGGGAATATAACTTCAAGATTACTCTAATTAACGACAACTACGATTGTTACTGTGAGTAAGTGCAATAAAACCTCTGCCAGCCAAGCCAATACTTTATCAATACATGTGATCAGCATGTAGAAAGCCATATTTCAATCTGCTCTGTCATTGAAATATGATTCTCTCATTCACCACTATTATGATTTACGATCGCGGTCGACACAAGCACATCGCGCTCGCGGTGCTAACAGCAAACTGTTAAAGACAAACTAAAATGAAAGCTGTCTGTATGTAGGCTAACACTTTATCTGAAGATGTATCTGAGACAGCCGACCTGCAGACAGTGAGTGTCCTCAGTGAGCAGGATGAATGACTGATACTGATGTTTGTTTTCATCTGAGATAAAGTGAGTTTCTTCCCTCAGTATTGTGATGTCAGGAGGAATATTTATATTCCAGTCAGATATTATTGGGTTTTAAATAGTGACTCTGTTGTTGTAAACATGACTGTTGCTGCCATGGACTGTATAAAACTATATCCTGTGTAACTGACCTATAAGGAAAGCATCAGTAGGTGAGGTGTGTGCATGTGTGTGTGTGTGGAGGAGAGGGGAGAGGGAGATGCTGGTAAAGAGATAGTGTGTGTTATTAGATACTGTTAATGTCACTTATTATGCTTCTGTGCATTAGTTCTTTTTTAGTCTGTTTCTGCATCATGTTGAGTATATATTAATATATATATGTATGAACAAAAAAAAAAGTGGATCAGTTGCTTGCTGCTAAAAATGTGGCCCATCGACATGATCTGGTTTTGAAATGCGGCCCAGTTGAAATAGTAGCCTGTTTGTTTGTTAGCTATCTAACAACACATCAAAAATAACTGTAAGTCAGTCTTGTTCAGTGAATCAGTTTATCATATACACTCAAAAAATATTTAGGCCTCATATTTAAGATTGTTTGCTTATAAATACATGAACCTGGTTGTTCTATATTTATAACACATTGGGTTTATTGGTGCTATTAAATAAATCACATTATTACTTATTATACTCATTATTATTACTTGAGCTTGTTTTATTTATTAATTTCACAGATAGTTATACATCCTTAGTCCTTAAATTAAAGTCATTATGGACGTGGACTTAAAATCATTGTTTTATTTTATGGCCTTGCTGCCCTGGCTTTTGACCTTTGTGCCCTCAAAAAAAAGGGTAATGTGCTAGCAAGCCTATTCTCCTGAGGCAGAGAATTCCAGACCTGCTGGGCCATGATGGCAAAAGCCTTGTCACCTTTAGCTACCAGCCTCGACTGAGGGACAACTAGTGAGGGCAGGATTGAGGATCTCAGGTTGGGACATGGAGCACAGGGAGTCAGAAGCTCAGCTATATAATTGGGGGCTTAAATGTTATTAAAAGAATCTTGAAATCAATTCTGTAAATTGGCAACCACTGGAGGGAGGCGAGAACAGGGGTGATACGTGACCTTTGGTTTGTCCCAGTTAAAATACGAGATGCAGCATTCTGAACTAGTGTAAGGTGAGCTACTGAAAATATAACTGAGGCATGTAAACAGTGCATTAGTAGTCAAGGCATGAGATAATAAAAGCATGAGTAAGCCTTTCTAGGTCAAGAAGAGACAATGAACTGATGCTGCCCATCTGCGTATCATGAGAACAGGGTAGTAAGAGTCAATACTCCTGGCACTCCCCCATGCTACATCACGTCGGGCTTTTTTCTTTTTAATGCTGAAATAAAAAAATGTCTTACAAAAAATGCCCCTAATGTTACCATAGTGTAATTTATGTATATATCTATTTTTTGTTTTTAAATTTAGTGTTTCCTACAGAATGATTCACTGGGGTCTCTAACCTGCAAGTTGCTCTTTAAGGCTCCTACACATTGTCCCTCACAGTGTGTGAGGCTTGAATCTGTTGGGACCTCAGCCACATGTTTTACACTATAGAGAGGCCTTCACAACACCAGTGAGTCTGAGAACAAAGGAAATGCGCCAGGCTTCCATCGGTCAAAGGTGTAAATCACTTTTGAAATTCAAACTCTTGCTCCCTATTGGGCGAGGTCCAGGTGGAGTCAGGTGGGATCCCCTCTGAGGTCACTGACACTTTAATTGCAGCTGCGCACTGATGCCCCTCGCAATCCCCGAGTGACGAGTTGCTGGAAGGAAGCCAAAAGCTTTCTGTGGGTCCGTCCCAAGTCTCTTATTTTAATAGTGCTACTGCTAGCTCCTCGCTTGAACTGGAAGTCGTTCGAGGTCCGCCATCTTCTAGGTCGTCCCAAGTCTCTTATTTGTGCAGTGAGGAGCTAGCGCTAGGAGCTAGCAGCAAGCTTTAAGCAGCTAC
>NC_065519.1:38448363-38451769 GCF_006386435.1 Epinephelus moara
TCATCACAGTGACAGTGGAATAGCAGGGCTACAGACCGTTCTGTAATTGCACAAACTTCGACAAATGACTCAATAACAATGGTAATACATGCAAAAGTGTGTGACCAGAGTCATGACGGCGGGGGGTGGGGGCTGAGACTTGGGATGTACCCATAGTAACGCCAGACGCTGGCTGCTTTACGGAGCAGATCCAGCGGTGCTGCCGTCATCAGGAATGGACGTCGCTTCACGTGACGCTTCAGTGGAAAGAACGTCTCATGTCTCTTAAACTGACAATGCTCGCTCATCGCTCCTAGCGCTAGCTCCTCACATTTTTTCCTAGGTGGGAGGGGCTAAACAGCTAGCAAAGTCGGCTAGGTAAGACAACTAGCAGTAATTTAAGAGACTTGGGATGGACCCTGTGCGCAAGTTACTGCTAGGGAGCACCTCAAACGTTTGAATTCAACTGACCTCTGCTGCCCTTTTTCTTGACTCGCTGGATGAGGAAAGACACTTTTTTCTTTTATTTCAACACTTAACAGGGAACTAGAGGGACGCCGCTTATTGCTGTTGGATGTTGTGCTCACCAGAGCAAATTGATTGTGCCATTTGGTGGATAACCCGCTGTTAGTTTGTGCTGGCTGCATTCTCGCAATATGCCGCTTTCCTATCTGTAACAAGGACCAGTGGACGGTAGGCTGACCCAGTTAGTCTACTGGCCTCTGAGGGATAGGAAAGTGACCATTGTGTTCCTCCATGGCCGCTGTTACCTCGTGCTAATTTCGAGTGCCCACTCCCTCTCTCTCTCTCTTTTTTACTAACATACACACACACTCGCACGCACACACATGCACACACACCCTATACCTGTGGTAAAGTGACACATTGCCCTGTGAGCAACTCCTTAAGAGCAGTTCGCCATTACGACAGTCTCCACACCTACACGTGTTGCCACAGCTACTTTGTTAGAGCAAACAGTGTGTTTGATCCCGCTGGACGCCATCTTGTGCGTACTTTATAGGAGTACATGAGGCCAGTGGTTTTATGATCCATTGTCTTGCTCTAATCTCCCTTATCAGTATCTGGTGGCATGTTTCACGTCCGCCATTTTCGGTATGTGGTAACGTGATTCTCCAATCCAAGAGGCCACGTCCACCATGTTCTCTTACATTTTCTGCCTTACTCTTCTCAGTACCTGGCGTGAAGTGTTTCACGTTCGCCATTTTAGGTCTTTGGTAACGTAACCCCCCCAGAAGGCCACATCCACCGTTTCCTCTTTTTCTCTCTTCTTTCCTTTTGACTAAAAACCGGTTGGTCACTGATCCCTGTATCCAGGGTGGTGCCCTGGAATTATTAATATGCATTAATAATGTAATTTCTTAATTAATTGCAATTAGTAATTGATTAAGCAATATCACACGAGAGGGAGTCACGACCTCAAGTGTGATATTGCTTTTACAACATTTCAACAACAGCTTAAACAGCAATGCTGAGTAAGGAAATGTTAACATAAGGGGATGAAATATATTATTTAAGTATGTTATTTAGCTCCGCGAAAAAAAACAGTTCCCCCAGTCTGTTGCCAGGCAACGCAGCACACACGCCAGGAACTCACAAGCTAGCCTACTTTGTATTTACACTGATCTGCAACTGTGTAACTTCGTCCAGTTCGGCTGATGAAACGTTGGCAAACCTGGATGTTGGCACGGCCGGATCCAGCTTCCTCTCTCCCTCATCCTCATCAGTACCTCATCAGATGATCATTGATAATTCCTGATCGTTATCGCTTAATTTTTGCTCCTCTCCAGTTTGTCGAGGTCGGCTGATGTTACACAAACACACCTGGAGGTCTGCACAGAAGAGTCCTGGCTTTCCTTTTCCTCGTCCTCTCCTGACGATCACTCATAATTTAATTCAAATGTAATTTTGGGGAAAATATCCATCTTCTTGGTGTAACGCTATAGTGCTTGTTTGCGTCAATGTAGCGAGTGTGATTTTACTGTTACAAGTCCCAGTGATGTTATACTCTATATCAGCACTCACGGAATGCCTCTCGTCCAATCAAATTACTCGGTCGGAACTAACTGTTGTATAATAATCAATAACCAACTTGCCTTTATCAAATCCCAAAAATAAACCTTTATAAATAAAAATCACTGTTTAACCCAGCAGCAGTTTGCCATAATTTACCCTCCTTCGGAGTGACAACTTTAAAGCTTTTTTAAACATTTTTCAAGGCATCAGAAGTGACTTAGTTACTTTAAATGACAATAGAAATCTTTCTGGTGGTAAACGTAGAGCTGTCCATTAGAGAAGGACAAAAAGGCTGATACTGCTGGCATTTTTCATTGAGAGCACAAAGCAAAACGAGCTGGCACATATGTGCAAACAAAGAAGTTAATTAGTGGCTTTTAGCATAATTCATGGGTCACATTTTCCTTTGAAATACCATTCATCATTAAATGACCATTGACATGTTGGCATGATGGGAGATAGCTGAGCTCGCTCTACCATCTGCAGCTTGTCTTAATTAGGAAATCCAGGACAAAAAGAGGTCAGACAGAGCGAGCGTGCTGACAGATAACCAGGAAGTGGCTCTAATGGCTGCTTATTTGACCTCTGACCTCTCACATCAATGCTTAAGGGTCATGTTCAAGTTTCATGAGGTATGCATTGGTTGTTATGGAGATGAGTCGCTAACAAGGAAAGCTAGGGGTTATGACCCCCAGTCCACTAATGATGACCTCATATGGCTGCAATATTTATCAGCCAGAACAATAGACATGTCAGTGTGGTTTCATATGAATATTTCAACATTGGCCCTGGGTAAGGAATGACTGATTACCCTGTCTAAGCACTACAATGACTGTAGATAAGGAGCACACCATGGGAAAACACATATTCACATACAGTCATACTATTATTTATTCTGCCAGGTCAGTGCAATAAATGATAAACATCTACATCTGACAGTTGGAATCTTTAGTTATGTATGCTTAAATTACCCCACCTGCTCTAATCTGGTGTCTGTTTATATTGTTTATATTGCTGTTTTATTTGCTGTGTCTTATCATCACTTGCTGCTCTCCAAAAATCCACTGGTTCAACTTAAAAATTTAAGGTAACAATTTACCTGAATTTTTAAGTAGTTCCAACTCTGGCCTTACAAAGTAAATCCATAAGTCTTTTAGGTAACACACTGGGCTCTAGTTTCGCAGACCGGGCGCGCTGGCGCAGCTACTCCTCTTTCCCACCTCTGTCCCTCCTACCGGCGCAAGTCGGAAAGAGGGAGGAGAGAAGGTGTGGAGTGGGTTTTACACACATCACACCAATCAAATGAGCCCCTCTCCTCGCCCTTAAATGCGCCGCGCGAAGGCGTAATAAGAGTTTACTCAATTCGCCATGGCGGAAAAGGGCAGCCGCATCA
>NC_065519.1:38452335-38456757 GCF_006386435.1 Epinephelus moara
TTATCTTACTGATCAATAAAACTGTCAGTCGAACAGATAGGCAGGTAAAAAAGTTAAGTTCAATTGTTTATTGAACAGTGAGCTGCACTAACTCCCAACACGACTCAAACCACAACAGCAAGAATGAAGACCTGCTTCAAACAGTCACAACATGGTCAAAAACGTACATGCGTGTGTATGTATGTGTGTATGTACACTGCAAAAACTCTAAATCTTACCAAGAATATTTATTTCTAGTCAAAATAAATCTCATTACAATTGAAATAAGACTCACCACCTAAAAAGTAACTTGTTTTTAGACAATTTTCACTTGTTTCAGGAAGATTTTCACTTGAAATAAGTAGAAAAAAAATCTTTTTTTATTGCAAGCAAAAAAAAAAAAAACTTGCTCCATGGACAGATTTTCATACTTATTTCAAGTGAAAATTTGCTTGAAACAAGTATTTTTTAAGTGTAAAGAGATTTGTTTTGACTAGAAATGAGGCTAGTAAACACATTTTAGTAAACATATTTTATAGTGAGCAGCATACACATGCATGTCCCCTACAAATCCCAACCCTGTTGACAAAGTTTGAATGAACAAGACGGACGCAAAGGAAACGCAGTCTGCGCATTGATCCTTTTGCCTGTCTTCAGGAACAAATATAAATCCCATTCATGATGGGGTCAAATGGATTATGTGCATCATTAACCACAAAACAAGCAAATACTTCATCTGGCATATAACACTCATTATGCTTCAGCTGAATCCTCTAAGCAAATGACCATGTTGAATTGAAATTAGTTTATCATGTTAAATGTCCGAAATTGTATGAAATTGCTCCAATGCGTCAAACCAATCTTTGTGCGTAATCACACAGCCTGATATGCCCTGGCAAACACAGTGGGACTGCTGTACAGACAGTTGGTCTTTCTTTCCCTAACCCTGGTTATTTTCTGAAAGCACAGAGCAAAGAAATGTCTTTTTTTTCTCCCCCGGTCTGCTGTCAGCAGAGAGCGGCGGCTGCAGCGGGGATTTCAGCACCACGGACGGCGCGCGTAAAAAGACTTGACAAGCGTCTCCTTTTAAATGTGTTTGCTGCTAGTGAAATTATACATAATAAATGAAGACAGTGACATATTTTCAATAAAAAACAATGAGTTGAACGTTCATTTCAAGCTTTTGTAGTACAACGAGTTTCAGAATTGTGCGAGTGCGGTCGGAGAGCGGGCGGCAGTGTTTGATGCAGCAAACTCGATATGGACTTGAAAATCAATTTCGGAGTGGGGGTGGTTTGGAACGGCGACGTTTCGGAATGGGGGGCTGTCCCCCGTCAGGTTCATGCGGAAGTGACTCTGTGTGGTAGCGGTGACAGTTTTATTTCAGTCCATAACAGAAATCCCCGCCTCGTTTGAGCTTCAGAAATGATTTTGGAAATGTAGCTTGTGTGGACGCTACCGCGCTAAGTGATCAATAAAAGAGCGTAACTACTGAGAAGTTACTTCATTCAGAAAACAGCGACGCTACCACCAAGCTACTGAGAAATGTAGTTAAACTACAAACGTCCGCTATTGTAGTGACGCTACTGCCCAAAACTGCTGACTGAGTTATTATTGCTTATAGGAGCATTACAAGCACTTAATAGAAACTTTGGTAACAGTTTATAAACCTAAGCACTTAATAGAAACTTTGGTAACAGTTTATAAACCTATACTAAATATTAATAAGATGTTTATTTGCATTAATTATAATTTATAAGGGTTAATTATAGAATAATAACCACATTTATTACTGGTTTATAAGACACTATAAGACCTTATAAGATGAAATTAATAAGGTGTTTATTAACATTAATGAGAGGATAAGAAGTTAATATAAATGGCATATTACGGTTAATAAATGCTTAATTATGCACTTTTTAATAGTAAATAATGATCCTTTGCAGCTACCAGATCTAAAGTGGGAACAGTGTTGTATAAACGTTAATAAACTATTAATATGCACTTATTAACAGCTCATAAACCACCTTTGCAGGTACTGGATCTAAAGTGGGAACAGTGTCTTGTTGACATTCATAAACTCTTTATAATGAACTCACTGAAGTTAATAATTCTATTAATTATGCACCTATGTCAACATCCAGATATCAATCATTATTTCAACATTAAAGAATTCTGATGCGTTCTTTTCACTCTAGTATGTTATTATTTTCTTTTGCAAAGAATCATGGGAATCTCATTTCCTCAAAATGGCATACCAAGACAAACATGAGTTATTTGACCTTAAACATTTGAGCAGATTGATTCACTCATGATGAGAATTCAGCCTACCAATGGTGGTGAAAACACAACACAAGGACATATTTCCTTTTCTAAAAAAAATGACAGATCTGAGTTCATTTGGCTTTTTCAAAAGTACTTAGATTGACTGTTCGTGAATACAGTGTTCCACAAAACTCCCTGTAATTGTGATTGTAAAAGTGATTCAGGCCAGTTGCTTAGGTCAAACATGGTGGCAGCAGCCTTCAAGACACCCTCATCAAGGTTGCCAAACCACGTGGTGAAGTTGTCACAGAAGCCATTGATTAGTTTATCTTTCACTTTGTGGAAGTCATCATCATCCACTTGTTTCCTGTTGAGTTTAACACCAGAGAAGGTGTTTCCGGGAGAAGGTTTCCTGTTGAGTTTAACACCAGAGAAGGTGTTTCCGGGAGAAGGTCCCACTTCATCCAGGAACTTCTTCAGATGCTGACCTGAGACTGTCTGAAATACAGTAGAAAAAAACTTTTACTGTTACAATTGCTAAACATACNCGGTCAAAGTCAATGTCTCTGAGTGTCACAGTTACACACTAAGGTTCTGCTAAAACATACTACTGTTATCTGGGTGTTCATTATACTCAGCTTACCTGTAGGAAATTTAGAAAGATGACTGGCTGCTAGTTCAAGCGTGACCTTTATCTCTGTAGATAAAGTTGCTAGCCTAATTATTACTGACTAAATAAACCAAGTACACCTCTTCTGATTAACTGTACTGTCATTATCATAAACATCAAAATTTAGAACACATAGTCACATTTTATAACTTTGTAAGGCCATCATGTGCATGATTAGCTGAGTTGCTGGTGTTAGCTATCACAAAGAACTAGAACTAGCTAAAAATCAACAAGCTAACGTTAGCCTATAGCCTACTTTAACAAACTAACTTACTACAGGGGCAGAAACAGATGAAACATCATCTTCAGAGTCCTGAAGCCAAGTGTCTCATCCTACTCCAACTGGAGCGGCACTGGAGGGGCTTGCATCATTTTTTTCAACCATCTCAGCATTGCTAGGTTCTGTGCTCTGATGTGGAGTGGCGAGCATAGCTGGCGAGTGGCACCCAGCGTGACCGTCATGCAGTGAGTTGAGTTCTGTGTGTGTGCATGCGCGCGCGTGTGGAGCCAGATCAGGTGCAGCAAAAGCCACGCGCGCGTGTGGAGCCAGATCAGGTGCAGCAAAAGCCACTGTATTTTTGCTGTTCATAAGTTTTTAATGAAATCATTCAAGCGACAAAAGCGACGTTCAGATACCCATACCTAATGGTTTTGTAAACAACACAATAACAATTACGATATTGCTTTGACTTTTTTTTTTTTTTTTTGCTGTCCTGGAATTGTCCCAGACACATCATCTTTGTGTCCCAGTAGCAGTTTTTATAGTCCCCAGGACTTAGGGACATCGTTAGTTTCGAGCCCTGAGAGCATATTAATAATTNTTTTTTTTTTTTTTTGCTGTCCTGGAATTGTCCCAGACACATCATCTTTGTGTCCCAGTAGCAGTTTTTATAGTCCCCAGGACTTAGGGACATCGTTAGTTTCGAGCCCTGAGAGCATATTAATAATTTATTAACCTTTATACGACACTGTTCCCACTTTTGATCAGGTAGCTGCAAAGGATCATATTTAACTATTAATAACACCTTATTAATTTAATCTGATAGGGTCTTATAGTGTCTTATAAACCAGCAATAAATGTGGTTATTATTCTATAATTAACCCTTATAAATCATAATTAATGTAAATAGACATCTTATTAATTAATATTTAGGATAGCTTTATAAACTGTTATCAAGTTTCTATAAAGTGCTTATAATGCTCCTATATGCAATAATAGCTGTGTTAATTATGATATAATTAACAGTCTTATTAATGGTAATAAACATCTTATTCTGTCTTATAAGTGCTCATTAACTGTTAATTGGTGCTTATTAAGAATCAATTAACGTTTATTACAGTACCTTAATATAAAGTGTTACCATCTTTTATAATCAAACTCATTTAGTTAAGTACAACTAACATGTTTTACTTTGACCTCGAAAAACTTATCTAAGTTGAATCAACTTAATATTTATCCAAAAGTTATGTTGATATTTAGTGGTCAAAGTAATTTATTTAAGCTATTC
>NC_065519.1:38457604-38476801 GCF_006386435.1 Epinephelus moara
CCTAATTGACTTTACATTGGCATTGTTTTCGTGGTGGCAGCACGTAATTTCAACCCATTACATGCTGCCACCACGGAATGCGGTGTTAAGAGGTCGTGGTCATTTCACGTATTTCTTTGAGATCAGGTGAGAATTGTCCCAGACACATCATCTTTGTGTCCCTGTAGCAGTTTTCATAGTCCCCTGGACTTCGGGACATCGTTAGTTTCGAGCCCTGAGAGCATATTGATAATTTATTAACCTTTATACGACACTGTTCCCACTTTAGATCCGGTAGCTGCAAAGGATCATATTTAACTATTAATAACACTTTATTAATTTAATCTGATAAGGTCTTATAGGGTCTTATAAACCAGTAATAAATATGGTTATTATTCCATAATTAATGTAAATAGACATCTTATTAATTAATATTTAGGATAGCTTTATAAGCTGTTATCAAGTTTATATTAAGTGCTTATAATGCTCCTATTGTATATGCAATAATAACTGTGTTAATTATGATATAATTAACAGTCTTATTAATGGTAATAAACATCTTATTCTGTCTTATAAGTGCTCATTAACTGTTAATTGGTGCTTATTAAGAATCAATTAACGTTTATTACAGTACCTTAATATAAAGTGTTACCATCTTTTATAATCAAACTCATTTAGTTAAGTACAACTAACATGTTTTACTTTGACCTCGAAAAACTTATCTAAGTTGAATCAACTTAATATTTATCCAAAAGTTATGTTGATATTTAGTGGTCAAAGTAATTTATTTAAGCTATTCTAACTTACTTATTTTAAATTTTTCCTACTGATGAATATCAAAAAATGTTTTTTTGATTTGACGTGCCAAGTGGGGTTTCCGGTGTCATGGCGGAGTGAAGACACAAACTCTTGCACTCACCTTATTCGCCATTTACTAACTTAAATCATCAAACCATCCCAACAAAACACACTTTTCTGTGTAAGACTTTGTTGTATAACTTGGCCAGAGGTGGGTAGAGTAGCCAAATATTGTACTCAAGTAAGAGTACTGATACTTTAGAACAATATTACTCAAGTAAAAGTAAAAAGTATTTTGCATTAAAACTACTCTGAAAAGTACAATTTATCCAAAAAGTTACTCAAGTAAATGTAACTGAGTAAATGTAACTAGTTACTACCCACCTCTGAACTTGGCAAACACCAGGACCTCATTATGAGGGGAAAGCACAGCACAATAGCAGCCCATTCAAGCAAAACCACAGCTAGCGATAGTCACTCCGGCAAAGCTACAGAAGCTAATGCTAACACCAGCCCCAACTTACAACTCACCTGTGAAGATTTGAAGGGAATGCTCGACAATATGAAAGACGAAATCCTGTCAGGGCTTCGTTACACAGTTGCCACACTGCAGTCCAGTCTCTTCTCATGTCGTGAAAATCCAGGAGGTGGAAGTCGGTTTAAACGACGTGGACGGCAGGGTTGCCGTGCTGGAGCGCTCCTATGTGAATCTGAGGGCTGAGAATGAAAGGCTCCGTGCTTGTGTGGATGACCAGGAAAACCAATCACGAAGGCAGAATATTAGAGTTGTCGGTCTCCCAGATAAACCTTTATGGAAACGATAGGAAAGGACAGCTTCCCTCGTAAACCAGTAGTGGACCGCCCTCACCACGCAGCCAAACAGGCCCCCACGAGCCATGCTGCATCATTACCAGACGAGAGAACTGATTCTCACCTGTCCCGGGAGCAAGCTGGGCAGCTGACATACCGAGGGCAGAAGATCAGCTTTTACCCTCACTTCAGCATCGATCTGGTACAAAGGAGAGCTGCTTTCAACCCGGTAAAGAAACAGCTTCAGGAGGCTGGTGTGAAATACTTGCTCGCATATCCTGCAGCACTCCGGTTCACACTCAACAGATCCAAACAAGAGTTCAAGTCACCGCAGGATGCATCTGCCTTTGTCAAAGCTAACATTGAGAAGAGAACAATGACATGCCCGCATTGGAGGACTAACCGGCTGGTCTCCGGATCTGCCTGTGGAGCGCCCTCAGACTGGCTGTTTGACCGCTGAAAGCTGCACGCGGCTGGAGGACAGTGACCCTGCCATCTATATCACAGTCTGTAAGTGGTGCGGTCTTTACTGTTCATGTTGAACTGCTGTTAATATTATAATTGAGTCTTAGACATAGACCTATTTAATTTCACTGGTTTTGTGTGTGCTGTGACGTTATAATTTAGTCCCAGATGCAGATATGCCCGTTTCACTCACTCTTGTTCATTTATTTGGAGAAAAACGGCTTAAGGTTACCACTTAGTGTGTGGTGCACTGTGATCTGTTGTGACAGTGATAAGTTTTGCACTAAATGCAAATATGCAACTACATTGTGTTGAGTTTCCAACAGTCATTTTTTAATCTTTACTGCTAGTATTGGGTTTTTCTTTTTCTTATTTGTTTTTTTTTCTTTGCCTTGTTCTTGTTTTGTTTTTTTTAAGGATGGTGATGACAATGATAGAATTACTGTTTCTGCCAATGTTGTTCCATTGCTACTAGAATTACTGTTATTGTTACGATCCGTTTCTACTATTTAAAAACCAGTTCCTATTTGGTTACTTACTTTAAGATGAATAAGTTGCCACTTCCAACTTTGGTGTTTGGTGAGGAGTGCCAAGATGCACGTGTTAGGTTTAATGCATCTTAAATGCTTTTGTAGTACTTGGGTAGGCACATTACTCGGTTCGGGTAAGTGTTGTGGGGGTGGGGGGGGTGCGGGGAGTATTCTCTCGTTTGTGTTTTATTTTCTTTCTTTTAATACTCTTTTGTTATGCACCTTCTAAAGTTTTTCACTATTATAATACCAGCTACACTCACCTGCATCAATTTCTTACTGAACAAAATGCTTTTCCTTTCCTGGATTTAACTAATACAGACGGTTTTACCGTTCCCGCCAATGACTGGGGTTAGGAATAGAAAGCTCAATTTGACCTCTTGGAATGTAAAGGGCTTAAACCGCCCAGTAAAGAGGAATAGAGCTCGCCTCTCTCAGCTGAACATGGACATAGCGTTTCTGCAGGAAACACACTTTCGCAACGCTGATGTTAATAGAATCCAAAGAAGCTGGGTTGGTTAGGTTTTTCACTCAAGATTCAATTCAAAAGCCACGGGAACTGTTATACCTATTCACAAAGACATCTCATTTGAAGCTGAGAAAACTGTTGCAGACCCAAGCGGTAGATATGTGATAGTCACTGGTAAACTCCTAAATAAACCTGTCATTTTAGCAAACATTTACGCACCTAACTGGGATGATGAGACTTTTATTAAATCATTTTTTACAGCCCTGCCCGAGGATAACAGTCATTTTTTAATTATTGGTGGGGACTTTAATTGCATCCTCAGTCCTGAGCTAGACCACTCCGCTGCCAGACCTGGACCGCTGTCCAAGACAGCCAAAGTCATCCATAATTACATAAAACAATATGGGTTGTTCGAACCCTGGAGGTTTAACTTCCCAACCGGAAGAGTGTTTTCTTTTTTCTCATCAGGTTCACAATACCTATTCTTGAATTGATCATTTTCTTCTCAACACTTGGCTTATTCCTGTTATTGTCCACATCATGTATCATAGTATTGTCATCTCCGACCACACCCCCCTTTCTTTTGAACTCTTTCCCTGAGCAACCCGCAGCACACAGAGCATGGCACCTGAACTCTCTTTTACTTTCCAATTCTGAGTTTATTAAATTTGTAAGCATCCAGATTAAGTTCTTTATTGAGGCAAATGCTACACCATTTATCTCTCACGGTACTCTTTGGGAGACCCTGAAAGCCTTCCTGCGTGGCCAAATTCTTAGTTTCACCTCACACAATAAAAAAGAAAATATTCCTAAACTAAAGGAACTCAGTGATAATGTAGCCCAGTTAGATGCACAGTGTGCAACTTCACCTACTCCCGAACTTTATCAGAAGAGGATTTGTCTTCAGACTGAATTTGATTTAGCCTCAACTGCCAAGGAAGAGCACCTGCTTCTTAGAGCCAGACATACCGTTTATGAGTTCGGGGACAAATCGGGCAGACTCTTGGCTCATCAGGCACGCGAGACGTACGTGTCGCATCAAATAACTCAAATACAGACCACTTCAGGTTCCACGGTTACAGACCACAAACAAATCAGTGACACATTTGCTGAGTACTATGGTAAATTGTATACATTTGAGTGCAGCACCGGTCCTGAGGAGGCAGATTCCTTCTTTCAGGAATTGAATCTACCTAAACTGAACGATATAGGGAGGTCTACTCTTGATAATTAATTGACAGCTGGGGAAGTTCAAGAAGCCATTAACTGCATGCAGTCTGGGAAATCACCCGGGCCCGACGGGTTTCCAGTGGATTTTTTTTAAGAAGTTCTCTAGCGATCTTTCCCCATTACTTTTGAATATGTACAATGAAGCTCTCTTGCAAGGTTAGCTACCACAAACACTGAGGCAAGCCTCAATATGTCTCATCCCCAAAAAGGATAAAGACCCCCTCCGTTGTGAGTCCTACTGCCCAATTAGTCTACTTAATGTGGACTGCAAAATTCTCTCAAAATGCTTTGCCAAGCGCCTTGAAAAGGTTCTCTCAGCCCTCATTTCACCCAATCAAACAGGATTTGTTCAGGGAAGACACTCCTTCTCTAACACCTGCAGGCTTCTTGACATAATGTACACCCAGTCAGAGTTTTGCTCACCTGAAACTAGTGTAGCCTTGGACGCAGAAAAGGCTTTTGATCGGGTGGAATGGGGCTTCCTTTTCGATACCCTTTCAAGATTCAGCTTTGGACCCACTTTTATTTCTTGGGTCAAGTTACTATACAATGGCCCCTCAGCCTCTGTTCGAACAAATGAGGTACAATCAAGCTTTATCCCTCTGTGCCGAGGAACGAGCCCCTGTCTCCGCTGCTTTTTGACATAGTGATTGAGCTACTCGCGGTTTCCTTAAGACAGTGTTGCTCCTTTGAGGGGATAATCTGAGGTGACAGGGTGCACATGGTGTCATTGTACGGGGACGACCTTCTCCTATTTATCACCAACCCCGCACTGTCCCTTCCACCCGTCCTGTCTAGGCTGGAAGAATTCGGGAAGCTTTCTGGCTACAAGGTTAACATGCAAAAAAGTGAAGTTTTCCCTTTGAACTCCGCTGCTCTTAATATCCCTGCATCTATGTTCCCCTTCAAGAGAGTGACGTTCACTTTAAATACCTGGGGATCACTGTTCCATGCTCCTTTCAGCTATTATACAGATTAAATTTCTCTTCTTTAATTGACAAATGCAGACGAGATATGGAGCACTGGCGCACATTACCATTATCATTGGCTGGGCGTATTAACTTGCTCAGAATCAATGGGGTGTGTGTGTGTTGGGGGGGAGGGGGCACTTAGGGGATTTACTATTTAAATTTATTCAATATGTTATTTATACATATGTTCTGACTTAAAATTCCACTAAACAGATTTTTTTCAAAAAATGTTTTTTGATTTTGACCAACTTCTTTAAATAAGTTGTCAACTGACCAAAACATGATAATGAAACAAACATATTTTTTAATGCTGAAAAACTTATTTTTTAATCGCTATCCAATAACCCAATGTTTATTTTTTTAAAGTGCCCTCTAAAAAAAATTCCACTGGTTGAAATTTAAAAAAAAAATAAAATAAAAAATAGGGTAATAACTTGCATGCATCTTTTTAAGTAGTTTCAGCTCTTGCATCTAGAATCCTTTGAGTCTTTTATGATCTGACAAACTCATTTAGTTGAGTTCAACCAATATTATTTGCTTTTAATTGAAAAAAAAAAAAGTTAAACAAACTTAATACCTTAATATTTATACAAACGTTGTGGTGATATTTAGTGGTCAAATTATTTAATTCAGTTAATCCAACTCATTTATTTTTATTTCATCTCACTCAAAAAAATGTTTCTTAAAATAGGATGTCAACTTACTAAAACACGTTAATGAAAAAAAAAAAAAAAACTAATATTTTATGCCAAAAAATTTCTTTAAACATTATCCACATCATAATTTTTTAGAGTGTAGATTTGTTTTTTTCTTTTGTCTCGTTCATATCTAAAAGGATTGTAAATATTAAACCACAGTATCTTGACTTGATGAGATAGGAATTAGTGCTCAGGACCATGCAAGGCTCATAGGTCCTCAGAGATTACAGAGAAGATTAATTCCGTCCATATTTGTACATTCAATTTGGCCATCCCAGTCCATTGACCCTGGCACGCCTCCTAATGCTCCAGCCTATACTCAGCATCTGTCTGAGACCACCCAATACACAACACAACACAAGAGGAAGAACGTGTGTGAATATGTGTGTGTGTGTGTGTGTGTGTGTGTGTGTGTGTGTGTGTGTGTGTGTGTGTGTGTGTGTATGTGTGTGTGTGTGTGTGTGTGTGAGTGCGTGTGTGCATGCATGTGTGCGTGTGCGTGTGCGTGTGTGTGTGTCCACATGGAGTGAAGGCTGTAATGTGAGTTAGGCAGACTGCATTGTGTTTGTCTGTGAAAGAAGCTTAAACTGTTGGTAAGGCAATCACACAAATGAAAGTGAAAATGTTTTTCCATAAATTAATGTATTACAACAGTGATTAAACCAAAACCCTGTCCATGCTGTTTCAAACAGTTGTGTTTGAGCAAAATGTTGAGTAAAAGTTGAATTTTGTATTGTTGTTGAATTTACATATGTAAAGGCTATGTGTTATTGTAATAATAAGTTAAAAAATTAACCGCTATTGAATTATTCTAAATGCTTGATTAAAGTAGCTGCTTGCCAGGCCTGGATTACATCCTACAATATAAGCCATTAATTATTATTAAATGTGGGTTGCCAGGTTTTATATCTCTTAACAAAGTAAAGTCATGAATAAAGACTCAATAGTTGGAGTCTGAGAGAGAATAAGCACTAGCCACAACCAGGAAACCAATAGTTACTTTTTATTAACATCTCATAACTGATGTAAAAGGCATTGGTAAATGATTCATTAAGCATTAATATGGATTTATTGAACTAATGTTAGTTAGAACTTATTAAACTCAAATATGCTCTTTTGGAGAGAGCTACCAACACTTCAATGCTAATACAGTTTCAATGATATTTAAAGGATAACTGTGCCCATTTTCAAAAGTATGTTAGTGTGCTAAAACTCAAATGTGTGATGTCTTCAGCTGCTCCATAGAGAATTAATGGTGAAAGATACTGTGTGATAGATTGAGTTAATGTAAAAGCTGATCATTGATATAAATTCAGTAGGCAATGAAAAGCCATTAAAAGCAGTCACAGGGACAAGGGAAATTCATTTATAAATAGGTCATTACTATGGATATACACTGCTCAAAAAAATAAAGGTAAAAGGTAATCATCATAGTGTAACTCAAAGTCAATCAAACTCCTGGGATATCAACCTGTCCAGTTAGGAAGCAATACTGACTGTGAATAAGTTCCACCTGCTGTTGTGCAAATTGGACGGACAACAGGTGCAAAGGAGAGGCAATTACCAAGACAAGCCCTATTTAGGAATGGTTTTGCAGGTGGTGGCCACAGATCATTTCCCTCTCTGCGTCCTTTCTGGTTGATTCTTGGCTATTTTTTGCATTTTTCCAGTGCCCTCACTACTAGTGGTATCCTGAGGCAGTATCTGCAGCCCACAGAAGTTGCTCAGGTAGTGCAGCTACTCCAGGATGGCACATCCATACGTGCAGTGGCCAGAAGGTTTGCTGTGTCTCTCAGCACAGTGTCAAGAGCATGGAAGAGAAACCAGCACACAGGCCATTACACCAGAAGAGGTGGAGGGGGCCGTAGGAGGGCAACAACCCAGCAGCAGGACCGCTATCTGCTTCTTTGTGCAAGGAGGAACAGAAGGAGCACTGCCAGAGCCCTCCAAAATGACCTCCAGCAGACCACTCGTGTGCATGTTTCTGTCCAAACTGTCAGAAACAGACTCCATGAGGGTGGCATGAGGGCTCCACAAGTGGAGCTTGTGCTCACACTCCGGCACCGTGCAACCCAATTGACATTTGCAAGAGAACACTAAAATTGGCAGATTCGCCACTGGCACCCTGTTCTCTTCACAGATGAGAGCAGGTCTACACTGAGCACATGTGACAGATGTGACAGAGTCTGGACATGCCATGGAGAACCCCCTGCTACCTGCAACATCTTCCAGCATTACCGGTTTGGTGGTGGGTCAGTGATGGTCTGGGGTGGCATATCCTTGGAGGGCCGCACAGACCTCCACGTGCTAGCCAGAGGTACTCTGACTGCTGTTAGGTGCCGGGATGAGATCCTCAGACCCATTGTCAGACCATGGGCTCTAGTTTCGCAGACTTCGCCTACTGGGTGTGGCCAGGCGGATTTTGCAAGTTTGGCACACCGTGCGCCTGGCGCAGCCAGGCGGATTTTGCAAGTTTGGCACACCGTGCGCCTGGCGCAGCTACTCCTCTTTCCCACCTCAATCCCTCCTACCTGCACAAGTCGGAAAGAGGGAGGAGAGAAGGCGTGGAGTGGGTTTTACACACATCACACCAATCAAATGAGCCCCTCTCCTCGCCCTTAAATGCACCACGCGAGGGCGTAATGAGAGTTTACTCAATTCGCCATGGCAGAAGAGAGCAGCAGCATCAGACGGCGAAACTTCTCCCAGGAGGAAACTGATGTTTTGGTCCAGGAGGTCCAAGCTCGCAGTGTGCGAATATACGGAACTGCGAGCAGACCTCAGATTGTAAATCAATGTTGCGTTTCTCTCGTGCGCGCGCACTCTCTCTTTCTCTCTCGCAGTCTCACTCTGTTTCTTTTCTTTTGACTTTTCTAAGATGANGAAGCCTTTTGGCACGAAACTGTCACTGCGCCAAGCTGGATCTGTCGACACCTCCCAGTGCTGTGCCACCACACCCATCTCAGCGCACCTCGGTCTGCCAAACTACCAAACTGAGCGCACCTCGGGTTGCGCTGCTCCAAACTAGCTCTGCGCAGGGTTCGCCACCCTGCACCACCGTGCGCTGTGCCGGGAAACTAGAGCCCCATATATTGGTTGGGCCCTGGGTTCCTTCTGATGCATGACAATGCCCGGCCTCATGTGGCTGGAGTGTGTCAGCAGTTCCAGGATGACAAAGGCATTGATGCTGTTGACTGGCCCGCCCATTCCCCAGACCTGAATCGAGCACCTTTGGTACATCATGTATTGTAGCTTCCACCGCTGCCACATTGCACCACAGACTGTCCAGGAGCTGACTGATGCCCTGATCCAGGTCTGGGAGGAGATCCCCCAGAAAACCATCCATCATCTCATCAGGAGCATGCCCAGACATTGTAGGAAATGTATACAGGCACGTGGAGGCTGTACACACTACTGAGCCACATTATGAGTTGTCCTGAGGAAATTCACAAAAGTTGGATTAGCCTGTGATCTGATTTTTCCACTTTGATTTTGGGTATGATTCTGAATCCAGTCCTAAATGAGTTAATGATTTTGGTTTCCATGGATTGTTCTTACATTATTTTGTTCTCAACAAATTACACTATGTAATCAATAAAGATTTTCATCTGGAATATTTAATTTATCAAGATCTGGGATGTGTGATTTAAGTGTTTCCTTTAATTTTTTGAGCAGTGTAAAATTTCCCATAAAACTTTGTGAAAGAGTTTAAAATGTTAGGGGTTGCAAGGGGGCTGGAGCCTATCCCAGCTGACATTGGGCGATCAATCAATCAATCAATCAATCAATCAATCAATCAGTTAATCAATTTTATTTATAAAGCCCAGTATCACAAATCACAATTTGCCTCACAGGGCTTTACAGCATACGACATCCCTCTGTCCTTTGGACCCTCACAGCAGATCAGGAAAAACTCCCTCCAAAAAACTTTTTAACGGGGAAAAAAAACGGTAGAAACCTCAGGAAGAGCAACTGAGGAGGGATCCCTCTTCCAGGACGGACAGACGTGCAATAGATGTTATACAGAACACATCAACATGATAAATTAACAGTAATCCGTATGACACAATGAGACAGAAAGACAGACAGAGACATGGAGAGATGCAGGACAGACATCCACGTCATTTTAACTGTTTTTAGCCTCATTGTAGCCTGTAGCTCTAACTGCCTCTATGTGGACTGCGCTCACGTGTGCGCTTGCGTGAGACCGTGAGACATGGTTTGGTTAATCGCCAATTCCTTTCAAATTTTTGTGATATTTGTGTTAACTTACGGGTTTGAGAGTTATACCAAGGAGTGAACTTTCTTTGTTTTGTTAAGTTGTTTTTATTTGCAGATGATGATCGTAGGTGAGTTATAACCGTGTTGTTTGTTGTCTGACGGAAGTGTTTATTGAGCCTGCTGTGGTGGTTGTATCTTGAAATGGTCAGCATTAATGGTGTTGTAAGTAGCGTAGCTTTTGAACAATAGGTCATATTAGTAAACCACTAAAGAACAACAAAGTTGTTTTACATAATCATAATCATCAAAAATCACTTTAGGAGGGCCTGTCGTTGGATTTCTGGGTATTTAAAATATTACATATGGGGGTTTTCTTTGCTCTCATAGCAAGCCTTGGGAAATTTTCTGTGTTAACCCCAGGTGAACAACTTTCACTGGAATGAATGGGGTGCCATCTTTCTCCTTTTTTGTGCATGTATGTTATGTGAGTGTTTTTTTCCCCCCAGATTAAGGAGTGTAAGAAACAGCAAACATAACTCAGTGATGACTTTGTTTCCAGTAACTATGCTAATATCTCAAAATGAATGTGGTGTTGATTTGTTGATAATATAAAGGCATATGTCGTACCTAAACTTTTAATACATTTGATGGATCATGTTATTTAAAAGCTCTATTAGCTCCGCCAGTAGCAGGTCGACATGACCAGCTCACCTGTAATGTATGCATGCTTACTTCAAGTTTCCCCTCAAACTTTAGCTACAAGAAAAGGAGGATAAGAACTTTTTTCAGAAAATGATGAAAACCAGGATCAGGTATTAATTCACCTCTCACTCCTAATTCGGATGGGAATGCAGGGCAGCCCTGTTAATAACTGCAGACCAGCGAACACAAAGCACGGGAGAGAAAGAGGGTAGGAGGGGGGAAGCAGCTTGTGAGAAGAATAACATTTCCATGGCTGATCTGCTGGAGCAGTTGTCGGGAGGTTAAGGTGAAGGCCAATCCAGCTGTAAGAGGGGCCAGGATTAAAGTCTTTGAGATATGGATCTAGGGGCTCTTCAGTTCTCAGTACCAGGGCTTAAGTATCATATCCGTGGACAGACGGATCAATACCCGTTGCCTTTCTTTCCCTCAATCTTCAAGGAGATTTTTTTTGGCAGTGCTTTCACGGGGTCCTCTCCACATGCCCCTAATGACACGGTGGGAGCTATCGTTTAGGCGGCAGGGCTTCCATCCCAGCAGCTCTTGAGGGGCTGCTGGAGAGTCAAGAGAGGTTGTAAGTCTTAGGTTTTTATATAGAACATGTTGCCAGGACATAGATGTGAGAATCATATTTCAGGTCATAAAGTGTACAGAACATAAGCTCCCTACAGGTCATATGCTTTGAAAAAAAACCCAACCAATCTTTGTTGTGAGAAAATAATGCAATTTAGGATAAAAGACATTTCTTTTCAAATATACAATAAGCTGAAAGCTTAAGGATTGAGCTACTTCTCAAAATCCATTCTTCAATTACAGTTAGACCTTGACATTAGTTTGCTGATATGCCTGGTCAGCATAGAGTGGTGCAGGAATGAGTCCTAAAACATGGACATTAGTTAGCATTTTAGCATTCCCGGTTTGCTTGTCTCAGAGTCAGTTTTTGTTTTTGAATGAGTCTTTGGTTTCATGTGTGAAATGAGGTCTGTGGGTAACACAAGCTTACGAGACTTTCATGTTTTGTTCTATGACATAAAATATGTCAGTAAATACCTTCTGTGAATTTTGAAGCTTTTTTGTTTCTTAAAAAGGCGGTTGTTAACAATTTGCTATATGAGACTACAGAACATCATTACACTGAACGCAGCCTCGTTGTGGTAGGGATGTTGAAGTCATGCAACCATGTTGTAGCTTGTTAATGGCCCCACTTTTTTTTAATATAACACAAATTCTTGTTTGACCATGGCTGTATTTCTAAGGTGGCAATCTGAGAGAGTTATAAGAGCCTGTTTTGGGGGGTGGGCGGGGTTGGATAATCTGTATCCTATTGAGATTGTAATTTACTAATCCTCCTAACTGCCACATCACAATTGTGTCTTTATTCTTGAAGATGCGACTTTAGAAGGCAATTCTGATGGCCAACAGCTGCCATTGTCTAGTTGGAGCAAAAGGCAGAGGGAAGCTCAACCACACTGGCAACAGACAAGACAGCAAAACCTTGACAGCCTGCTGGCAGCCCAGAGCACCGCAGGCAGATGTTGTAGTCACTGCCACTGTCATGGCTGTGGAGTGCTTTTGTGCAGAATGTAACAGTACCATTCATAAGCAGCACTTAGTACACAACAGGCAAACCATTATTAAGGTTTGTTGTGAGTGAACTCTGCCATCTGAGGCAGTGACCCATACGGATGAGAATTACAGCATCTGTGAAAAATGAAATTGTTTCTCTGTCTTTTTTTTTTTAAAGATATTTTTTGGGCATTTTTAAGCCTTTAATTGATAGGACAGATGAGCGTGAAAGGGGGACAGAGAGGGGGAATGACATGCAGCAAAGGGCCACAGGCTGGAGTTGAACCTGGGCCGCTGTGGCAACAGCCTTGTACATGGGGCGCCTGCTCTACCACTAAGCCACCGATGCCCCGAAATTGTTTCTCTTTATGCGTCTGCGCAGATGACAGCTGTGGCCAGAGGCATTGAGCTTTTGAGTCATCCATACGTACATACCAGTTGGTACCATTCTCGTGAACACAATATCTCAGGAACACCTGAAGAGAGTTTCTTCAAATTTGGCACAAAGGTCCACTTGGACTCAAAGATGAGCTGATAAGAGTTCGGTGGTCAAAGGCCAAGGCCTCTGTTACTCAACAACACACGTTCATGCCCTATTTATCACAGAATTTCACACAAATGTCTTAAAGGATAAAATAGTGAAATCATGACATATAAATACAGTGAAAACTTCCATTTTGCCCCACAAAAATTCCTTCAGAGTCTTCACTACATAGCCTCTATGTGTCTGGACAGAAATGGATCTACAACTTGACTGGTTTGCAGAGTCATATAACCACAAGGGGTTCCTTCTAGTTAAATTTGTTATCCATAGTACGGTCTTGTAATGCAGACATTCTTAAAGATAACATGCTCATCCCTGCAGCGTGTTTGTTGCCTGTGACCTTCCCACCCAAAGTTTGCTGCAGTGACTGACTTCACTCTGTCTGCTGGTTTACCTGTCATTCTGGTTTTCAGAAATGGTGCGTAAACTGAATATATATATATATTAATAATAACAACTTTACATATTACTTTGTCTATTCATTGTTCATTTCTATGTTATGTTTTTACTGCTATCATGTGATCTAGATGTACCACTGGTTATATGCAGTTGCTGTAGGAGTCAGTGGAATCCTGAATTCGCTCATTTTTGTAAGGGGTAGCCACTGGCTGACCTCAGGCCCTGTTTGAGTCTCTTGAGGGTATGAAGACAACGGTCCCAGATATGTCCCCACAGACCTTCACAGCAATGCTGGACTAGAGGACAAAGTGAGTAAAAAGTATTTAAATCAGGAGAGACTTTTTTTTCACAGTAAAAGAATATTCATTAACATGTGCACATAAGAACAAAAATGATGAATGATGAATCCATTGTCGAATAGGGAACCCCCCCAGAGGTCTCGACGCTGGTGGTGGTAGAGGTGGTGAAGATGAAATGAGAGGAAGATGGAGAAGTGCTGATGATCTGTTTAGCTTGTCCTGGACTCTGGATATGATGACTGGAGATGAACAGGGTGGAGGAGGGCGCGAATATTCTGCCGAAAATGATGGCTGACAGCAGCAGAAGAGAGAGCAGATTTTAAATTTTGAAAGGCATCCTGATTGGCTGAGAGGGATCGTAGCAAAGTTTGATTGGAGAACTAGAAGAATGAACACCCATAGTCATGTGATTAGAGGGAGTAGTGAGAGTGGAATGGAGAGAATCCAGAATGGGTGAGCACAAAGAAAGTCTTCCTGAACTTACGCTGAGCTTCATTTCAATCAGGAGAGACTCAGTTTTTTTTTTTAATGGTATGGTTTATGGTAGAATATTTATTAACATGTACACATAATAAAAATGTGGAAAGTCTTTGGCAATGTTTGGCAAGACCCCATAGAAATGGTATGATTTAAGGAAGGTGATGAATCCATAGTCGAATAGGGAATCCCCCCAAAAGAGGAGTAAGAAGGGAGAGGGGCAACTGACCATTTGACATGAGGTGATCTTTACAATACCAACAGGCTTCTAATAAATAAGTAAGTGCTTGGTTTGGTGATTAATGGATATAATCTCATACTAAACATTACATTAATGAATTCATCTGTTAATTTATGCTTGTTAGTATTTAAGAGATCCAAATTAAAGACCCCACAAATAAACATGACCTGTTGATTTATTATGGAAAACAGTCTTTCCATACTACTCATAAATATTTCCACATTGGAACCAGGTGCTCTGTATATACAACTTACTATTACATTTTTCTTTTTTTCCAAGCAGACCTCTACAGTAATGCACTCCATCACATCATCTATGGTAGTTGTCATTTTTTCTACCACTTTATATTTAAGTCTTTTATCAACATACAGAGCAACCCCTACTCCTTTTTTTTTGTTCACCCTGTTGATGTAATTCAGTTCATATCCATTCATCTCAAAATCCACACCCTTTTCAGTACTAAGCCAGGTCTCAGATATGGCTATCACATTGAACTGTTTGTTTAATGGACTTAGGTATTCTTTAATATTGTGAAAGTTAGCATATAAACTTCTGCTGTTGAAATGAATGACTGATATTTCATGATCAGATTCTATGTTTCTGTTGAATTGATCTTCAGAGTAGTAACAGCAGTTATTGTTTAGACTGTTTAAAAAATTATTTTCAGGATCAATATCTTGCTCAAAATCATGCACACTATGGTCAGTGAATCTGAATGCTTTAAAGTTCAGACCATTATAGTCATTATTGTCCATCTCATTTAAACAATGTAACTCTTCACAAGAAGAATCCATAATGATTCAGTTCAGAGTCGACATTCACTGTTGTTCATACCTTGTGTTGTTTGTTCTATGTTACTGGTATCGGTTCAGCTCCTCTATCTGTCTGATGCACAACACCTTAGCCTCCTCCAGTGACGCGTTCAGCTTAATGAACACCTTGCAGTTTGCTGTCCAGGTATACTGGATTTTCTTCTGCTTTCTCAAGAAGTGTATTGCTTGACGCTGACCAAAATATTCTGACTTATGACTTCATAAAAAATCACTATTTAATAATACACTATATAACAATCAGACATGTAATTAATGAAGAACAAATTTAATTGGGTAAGGTGTAAATAAGAGAAGGACAGAGCAAGTGACTAATTAAAAGAAATAATTTACAATATCTGTTTTTGAGATAACTAGTATACATTTGTGAAATGACCCTTGGTTGATTTAATGTGTCAGCAAACAGTAAAAGCAGACACATTAGTTTAGGACTTGAATGTCAGATATCCTAAAATGCGTTGTCTACTTTGTATTTCTTTTTATATTGCAGATAGACTAAGTTTATTCAGATGCTTTCCAAAGAATATTTTTGCAGCACATTTACTGCAAATTATAAAAAAGGCAACTGATGGGATTGGAGTTATATGTCTGTTCAGCTTGTGTCCCCGATCTGTTAGTTGTGTTACTGGATGGTGACAGGTAATTTTACAGGTTTCAAAGTGTAAATCAATGTGTTTCATGCACAAATAGACAGCCCACAATGCAGCCAATATTGATCCTTGTAATTTATCATATGTGTTTCTATTTTGAGGTGAACCCTCCCTTTTCAAGAGACTGCTCGCTGATTTTCAAATCTGACAAAAAAACTGCCTGTGACTGCATGACAAATTAATTTAATAATCTAAAATGTTTGTGATGTAAGTAATTTGTTGCAAAACAAAACAAAAAAACATACAGACATCATATCAATTTGTCAACAAAAAAAAAAACAAGAAAAAACCCCTTGAAGAATAGATCCGCTCAGTCATGAATCTTCAGTGCATGTCTAAATGCTCTTTTCACAGGATTTTTTTTTTAACACTAATGATGATGTAGCTTTGGGCATAATGAAGAAAATTAAATGTAGTAAAAGAATGAACTAAATGTAGTGAGACATCAAGATTATACATAAGTGACAGAAGAAATTACAAAAATATAGCCTAAGTAAGACACAGCCTCACCATGTGAAAGGTCCAGAGAGTAGTATTTGGTTTGATTTAAGATGGCTGAACCCTGGATGAAACAAACCCAAGATGAATTTCAGCCACCACCTTTTGTAGTACCACAGGCTACCTCTGATCTGTGATTGGTAGCCATCATGAATCAAAAGGATCAAGTGACCTGTGGCTCCAACAGAAACCTTTGGCCTTGAAACAACAGGGTTAGCAACTCCTACATATAGCATGAAGCAGGTTAGTGTGACAGCCTGGCAGACACCAATCACAACCAAAGGTTTGATGAGGTTTGGATGTGAATATTACATCAAAACCCCTGTCCTGTGTCCTCCAAACCAGGACAGGTTTAAAGAAATGTAACCATTATTTACAGATCTCCATGACAGTTTCATCATTCTGAAAACAATAAAAAAAGATCTGGGTGCAGACAGTCTAGCTAGGGAATTTCACTGGAAAAACCCTCCAAATTTCCTGTGAGACACTTTCTCACACACTGTAGTCCAAGCCTCATTAGAGCAGGGACCTTCTCATGTTCTCCACAAACTGTAGCCGTCAGTATAAACAGCCAGTCAGACTCTGGCGCCCATACAGAGGTGGATTACAGCGATCCATGCAGTAAGCTCAGAGCACACTGTGCCATGCACGCGTCCCCTACGGCCTGGTTTACACTGCTGCCGGCATGCCGCTCTAAATCCATTCTTTGGGGCATGCGGAGGGTGAAAACGTGACGCCCACTCCTTTAGAACTCCTGTTAAGTCCCCCTTTCACCAGCTCCCATTTTCCAGAGGGGTCAGCATTCAAATTTGATTTCATGCACTGCGCTGGCAATGGTGGCTGGCAATGCTGGCTGGCAGCGGCTGTAAAAGACTTTGGGTTGAGGGAGAGATTATCCGACAGCAGAGAAAGCCAAGTTACGCTGACCTAATTGAAACCAAACGACCTCTCTGGGCAGCTCACAGAGCATGATTAAAGCTTGGTGTTGGCCATCTCTGTTTACTTAAAAACTGATGGCAAGTTTCTAATAAATTGACACCCAGCACGACCGATGAAGTCACTAGGGATGAATTCGGGCCACAGCCGAGTCAGAGAGCCATGAAAACAGCTGTTTTAAATAGATACAATTAGAGCAGGCTCTCTCTGCCACAGAGCATTACAATGCTTTCATTAGAGTGTCGGTCTGAATTTCCAGAGATTGCCGCCAAGAGATTACTGCTGACACATTCCTGTAAACTGTAAAAGATGCATCAGGCCCCAGCTTTTTAGGATTTTCCCAGTCCCGGCCTGCCAGCCAGTGCTGAGGACAGCAGTGCCAGGAAAGCGATATGGCTGTCCCAGAGTGAGGGCTTCCAGCCAGACATACAGAAACGGCAAGTCAACCTGCAGTGCGTGTGTGTGTGTGTGTGTGTGTGTGTGTGTGAGGGGGGGGCTCCAAGAAATAAACAAGTGAAGAAGTGACTGAACAAGAGTGATCAAACTTCAAAATGTGTTTGATATGGCTGCTTTCCAGTGGCTGTCTCTCTCTCTCTCACACACACACACACACACACACACACACACACACACACCTCCCACTGTGTCGTCTCTGCTCTAAATCACCCGTCTGCCTTTAATTCATCATGCTCATCTTATAATTTCATCCGTACAAATGTGGAGTGGGCCAACGTTGTGCATCACTGTTTCATCCCTTGTCAAGCCTTGAGTCAGATACCCTTAATAAATGGCTGAAAATAAATCATATTAGATAAGAGGACTATAGTTGGTTTTTCCCATTCCCAGACGAGAGTAAAACATTAGTGAATGTGAACTGCCATTTAGTGTTGAATAGAGAGCTGTAATAAGGCTTTAAACAGAAGCACAAGATGGAAAGCACTAGCTACATTTAACCAAACCTGGCTCTTGGCCGTCACACTTCATTTGCCTATTGAATGTTGTTCCCCAGTAAAAATTAAAGCTCTCTAAGACCTGTAACTCCTGCTTTGGTATTCGGTGAACCACTCACTGTGATGTGGTTTTTCAATATGAAAACAAGAGGGGCGACATTAAAACAATCGCTGTAGCCCGTCTGACTGTTAGCGGAGCTATAATTCAAGGCAGCTGTTCTTCAGGGCTCTGCTTCTGAGGTAGAGGGCTGATATATCAAAACCCAGTGGTTTTCATTTCAGCACCATCCAATGTTGAATGAATAGTATGTGATGAGTGGAATTATGATACAGTAACAACAGCAGTCTAGACATAAATGTTTAAAGCAAGAGTCATTGGCAAGGCATTCAAGTTTTCTTTCCTTGCTTTCTATTTTTGACCCATAGAAAATATGTATACTACACTGTACAGTAGTTCTAGGGATGCATGATAATATCCACACGTCATCAGTATCGGCTGATATTGGCTTTAAAATGAGAAGAATCTGAATCGTCCAACATGCTTTTTCTTATTTTGCACAATGAAGGAATATTATTCTATTCTATTCTTATTCTGTTCTATTTCACTGCATTCTATTTCATGTCTCCTTCTGCTGGTAGGCCATCATGATAAGAGTATGCATGCATGATGTGATGTTAAAGGGATAGTGCACCCAAAAATGAAAATTCAGCCATTATCTACTCACCCATATGCCGACGGAGGCCCTGGTGAAGTTTTAGAGGCCTCACATCCCTTGCGGAGATCGGCGGGGGGAGCGGCTAGCACACCTAATGGCAGACGGCGCCCCAGACTAACGTCCAAGAACACAAAATTGAAAACACAAAATATCTCCAACATGCTCATCCATAGTGATCCAAGTGTGCTGCAGCCCTGACATAAAAAGTTGTTTCGAAAAAC
>NC_065519.1:38477060-38486992 GCF_006386435.1 Epinephelus moara
CTACAATGCGGCTAAAAACAGAGTTCATATGACGTTTTTCGAAACAACTTTTTATGTCAGGGCTGCAGCACACTTGGATCACTACGGATGAGCAGTATGGAGATACTTTGTGGATTCAATTTTGTGTTCTTGGATGTTAGTCTGGGGCGCTGTCAGCCATTTGGTGTGCTAGCTGCTCCCCCCGCCGATCTCCGCAAGGGATGTGAGGACTCTAAAACCTCACCTGAGCCTCCGTCAGCATATGGGTGAGTAGATAATGGCTGATTTTTCATTTTTGGGTGCACTATCACTTTTAATAATGGGTCCTAGGTCTGTAAGGGCTTAGGGCTTGAGTCAACGAGTCTGTA
This sequence comes from Epinephelus moara, assembly GCF_006386435.1. Classification (NCBI taxonomy): domain Eukaryota; kingdom Metazoa; phylum Chordata; class Actinopteri; order Perciformes; family Serranidae; genus Epinephelus; species Epinephelus moara. Next base: position 38,477,408 of record NC_065519.1, read on the forward strand.
AGGGATCCATTTGGGATTGGGGGATTGTGTCACAGTCTGCTTCTCTCCCTCACCTGCTCCTGGTAAATTTCCACTCACCTGCTCAGCTCAACCTGCCACCTCATAAGGCCAACTCCACTCACCTGCTTTCAATCACTGACTGGCTCAGTATAAAGACTCCTGCTCTCCACACACTCAAGGCCAAAACACACCAGCGCCGTACGACGCGCGTCAAAACAGCGGCCCCCATTATTTTCTATTTACAAACCCACACCGGCGGTGGCTCGACGCACGTTGACGTGCCGCACTTTACGCTATTGTCCTATTTTTCCAGCGTCGCCGCCCTTGGAAAAGCGCTATTTTGTACTTCTTAGCTACCGTGCAATAGAAATCTGGTTGACGCCCCGCAGCGCAACGCTTTTTGTGTGTGTTGGGGGCGGCACTTGACTCGCGTCATTGACGCCGCCGTCATATGACGCCGCCATCGTATGACGCCGACGGTGTGTTTTGGCCTTCACTGCCAGATTGTTCTTCTACCTCATGCAAGACATTCCAGCACTCACTCTTGGCTTGATTCCCCGGTACTGACCCTGCTTGTTCCCGACCTGTCTACATCATCTGTTTCCTGGTAAACTCACCAGCCTTCTGTCCTTGACCACGAGTTCGGCCTCAGGGTCTCTGGTTTCTGTCTGCCTGTGGCTGTGTGGTGTTTTCCTGCTAGGATGTTACAAAGTGAGTGTTCCCACCTGCTGTCAGTCGCCTGCTGTGAGACACCAGACATTGCCTTGTGTGTGTCCTTCTATTACCTACCTGTCGGCTCATTCTGTGGGTCCTGAACCCAGAGACTGTGTAGGGGCTCTGCGCCTGAAAAATTATTTGTCAGCTCATGTTCATGTTGCCTTGTATATAATAAAAGTCATTACCAACTGTCTTCCTGCCTCGGAGTGCTGCATTTAGGTACAATCACCACCCATTACACATTGTATATACAGCCCTGTGTTGTGTGCCTTGGTAATGTGTTTCTGCTGTTATTCTATAGGAAGAAGCAGGTCATTTAATGTCTGTACCTTAATAATACCTGTTGCATCCACCATGGTGTCCATAGCCCTTTTCTTTATTGTCTGAATTTTGGTAAATTCTGGTGAGGCTACACTAAGGAAGGCAGTCATAGATGAAAGATACATCCTACGGATGCGCTGGGACACATAATCTGTAATTTGACCCAGCGTCATTGGGTGTTTCGGGTCTTTCGACAAATCAGACACGTGCTCTGGGGTTCCCGTTACTGGGCAAAGGGGGCAGCAAGGTATTTCACTTTTGCCCCAGATGTGGAGGTTTGCAGGACTTGGTAGGACATTATACACAGCTTGGACTAAAAATCTGGTGCAATGGAAGTCTCTTCCTCCCTTTTCTACCAATTAGGTAGAACATACATAAATGATTTCAAATGGCCAGATTGCTGCTGCTGTCAGATTTTATGTGCCCATACATATGTGCAAGGTTATTGATCTGTGTTTTGTGAAACTGTCCTATAATGTGGCTGTGATCTTGCTATGATAAACCTATAACTGAAAAGTAGCAATACCTTTTAACTTTGCTAATGCATAATCAGAAAATCCACTTAACCATAACAACATACACAAGGCAAGGTTACACAAAGTGAGGGTTCACACCGTGTAAGAGCAAAAAACCTGTCGGCTGCTTCAAGGAAAACTCTCTTATGGCCCCTCCCGCTGGAGACTTTCAAGGGGAACCCATCAATATTATACACAGTGATTTTACTGATACATAGCATCATCAATAGGTAATTACACAAGGATACAAACTCATGAATGATTATCAGAGAGTACAGGATAAATGGTTGTCTACATGGCTGTAATGATGATCAGAAACATACTATGGAGTAGATATGAGCAGTAATATCATAGTGAATTCACGAATATAGATGACTTGACTCCTTGAAGTCATTTTGCATCGTCCTTTCATTGAATCCATACCTGCAATGTGTTACAAGCATTAGAAGTTCAACTTTGTTTTCAAATTCTTCAGAGTTCATTTCACAGTTCTTAATCATCTACCTCTCCTGCATCCAGAGGATCATCAGAATCAACCAAGTAGGCAGGGATGGAAACCAATCTGGACATCTTTCCCCATTCTCTGCCTCCCTCCTTCAATTGAGGTGGATTTGAGCCATTTGTCAGGGTGTCATCATGTTCAACATATGAGCCCGTTGGAGACCAGTCACGAGAGTCATTTGTTTGTCCAGAGCCCTCTGGCACTGCCTCGTCAGCATAGGGATGATGCCAAAAAGGAAAGTAGTATTAGAACTATCAATGCACTGATTTCTGCTCTAGCCAAAACGGCTCCCCATTTCCCTAAAATTTGGTCTATACAATCCCAAGACAGGCCCCCTTACCGGTACTCTCCCTAAGTTCCACCCTCAATTTTGTGAGCTTTTCCATAGCCACAGAAAATATACCATCAGGTGCAGTGTTATTATGAATGAAAGTGCAGCAATATTTTCCAAACATGTGACAAACTCATCCTCTGTCTGCTGATAACCATTCATATACCTGTCTGTTTTGTTGAGTCATTATCCTTAAGTATGTAATTGACCTCCAAATGCTTGAAGAATTTCAGATGTAATATTGGCATACCTCTGCTGATTGTAATAAATATAGTTTATCCAGTGAATGTTTTTCGGTGTCAATCTGCGATCCACTGGTTCCAGACAGCTGTTCTACCCAGAGCGGCCCGGGCTTCCCGCCACACCCGACAAGCTCGGCGGAAGTGGGCCTGGGCCGACGGGACTGCCACCTGTCTCCTGACTGGGGAATAGGGGAGGTTGGAAGCAATTAGTGACCATAAATAGGGACATACCTGTGGCGGAGCTGACCAGGAAATTGTGGGAGTACTCCACCCATGGCAGGTAAACAGACCAGGAGGCTGGGAGACGCGATGCCACACACCGCAGGGAGGATTCCAGGCTCTGATTCGCCTGTTCCGCCTGGCCGTGGACTGTGAATGGTATCCGGATGTTAAGCTGTTAAATGGTTTGATAGAAAGCCTTCCATGCCTTGCCAGTGAACTGAGGACCCCTGTCGGAGACAATGTCCTGGAGAATGCCATGCAGGTGGAAAACATGCTGTACCAGGAGATTAGCAGTCTCTAAGGCCGATGGGAGTTTGGACAGTGGAACAGAGTGAACAGCTTTCGAGAAACGGTCAATTATTGTCAAAATGGTTGTGTTACCGTCTGAGGGAGGGAGACCAGTGATGAAATCCACGGCTATGTGCGACCAGGGGCGATGAGGAATGGGTTGGATGAGGCCAGCAGGTGCACGGTGAGAGGAACCCCAGGATGACAAGCCACCTTGGACACCTGCCCCCACTGGAGCACAGGAGATCTCACAGATGGCGGGACATACAGTCATCCAGGCAGACACTCCTCAGGGACCGTTTCTTCATGTTGGGCCTCCTGGACGTGCTGCTCCACTTACCACCTGGCTACTCCAACCACACAGGATAACAGAAGGATGGTCTTCTTGGGGGCTTCCTCCCCCTCCCGAGTGAAATGCCTAGAGAGGGCATCCGGCTTGATGTTTTGGCGAGCCTGGACGGTAGGTGAGGGCGAAGTCGAATATCCCCAAGAAGAGGGCCCACCTGGCTTGGCGTGAGTTTAGTCAGCGGGCAGAACGGAGGTAGGCCAGGTTTTGATGGTACGTCCAGACGATGAAAGGGTGAGCCGCTCCCTCTAACCAGTGCCGCCATTCCTGGAGGGCCAAAACCACCGCTAGCAACTCTCGGTTCCCCACGTCGTAGTTTCCCTCTGCTGGACTCAGGCGTTGGGAGAAGAATGCACATGGGTGAAGCTTGTGGTCCGCAGGCAAGCACTGGGAGAGGACGACCCCCACTCCTGAGTCTGAGGCATCAACTTCATCTATGAACTGGAGGGCCGGATCTGGATGGATTAACACTGGAGTGTTAGTAAACTTGGCTTTCAGCGTTGCAAAAGCCACCTGAGTGGCGGGTGACCAAACAAAAGGTTTCTTAACAGAAGTTATGTTATGAGTTGGCATTTCCCTTTTGTAGTTGTTTGCGTGTGGCCGGAACCGGCCATTCTACAACTGCCCTGATCTTCTCTGGGTCTGGTTTGAGCTGCCCCTTCTCAACCACATACCCAAAAAGCTTACAGTGGTAGCATGAAAATCACATTTTTCTGCTTTTATATACAGTCTCTAGCAATCTTTTCAGCTCTTGTCTAACATGGTTAACATGTTCTTCACAGCTGTGGGAAAAAATCAAAATGTCGAGATAAACAAAAACGAACCTGTTCAGCATGTCTCTGAGCACATCATTCACTAGGGCCTGAAACACAGCAGGGGCATTAATCAAACCGAAAGGCATAACCAAATACTCAAAGTGCCCCAAATGCGTATTGAATGCAGTTTTCCATTTGTCTCCTTCTCTGATTCTGACCAGGTGGTAGGCATTTCTTAAGTCAAGTTTAGAAAAAATGACTCTGTCGTAAAGTGGTGTGAATGGTGATGTTGTTCAGACCTGTGTAATCTATGCAGGGTCACAAAGTTTTATCCTTCTTTTCTACGAAGAAAAATCCAGCTCCCACTGAAGAAGAGGAGGGACGGATAAGGCCTGCAGCTAGTGCATCATTAATATATATTTCCATTGCTTCCTTTTCAGGTTTGGAGAGGTTGTATAGTCTTTTGGTGGGGAGCGGTGAGCATTGGAGCAGATTGATAGACTATTTTAGACCCCTCTCCACTTCTCCACATTTGCTCATGTTACTTTCAGAGGCACTATTTCACTCCCTGTTGGATTTAGGTCAGGGGTGTCATGCGTGATTTGTAGGTCGTGGGTCCAATCGTCAATCTCAGCATACCAGCAGAGAGAAACACTTGCCCCAAACACAGACGTACAGTTTTTATGTTTGTGGGGTCAAAAATGCGATCTTGGTCGCAAGTTAAAGATGTGTTGGCCCTCATCTTTTCTTCAGAAGATCGTCATGAGGTTTTGTGTCACGTCACCTTTGAGCGCTTATAAAATCCAAACTGTTCAAGTAATGACAAAGTTATTCAGAGGATCTGTTTAGCAGGGGTTTGCCTGTAACGTGCAAGTTTGAAGCCAATACGATAAACGGTGTAGGAGGAGATATTTTTTGAGAAAAAACATTTTTGAAAAACGACATCTTACTTTGAAAGGGCAAATAGCTCACTTCCTGTTGGATCTAGGGGTGTCAGCACGTGATTTGTAGGTCTCGGTGAGACGAACAAGCCAGTTTTGGTTTGATCTTTCTACGGCATTCCTACGGGCCGCAGTGGCCATTTTAGTGTGTCTAGGTGGTGCTAGAGAGCCCATTTTGGCACTTTTGGGGTTAATTTTTTCATTTTATCAAATTCTTCGCCAGTCCTGGTAGGCGTGCCAATTTTGTCAAGTTTTTGACCATGTTTAGGGGGTCAAATTTGGGTTTTAGGAGACGGCAGGAGAAAGAAAAATAAACAAATAAACGCAGCAAAAACAATAGGGACTTCTGCCTTCGGCTGAGGTCCCTAATTAAAGCTGCAAGCAGCGTTAGGCGGGACCTCGGACTCACGCTGTTTCGGCCTCCAGCTCATGCAGACAGTGCAAATTATTCGTAAGAGTCGAAATGTCGATAAAACAAGCAACGTCAAGGGTATGCAAGGTCATTTTTGGCAAGCTGATGTGCCCTTTTGGCTGCCCTCTTTCTGACTCCAGCATTCAGACCTCTTGTAAGCATGGTCAAGCCAACTACCAAAGAGATACAAGTGTGGCCAGAGGGAGCGTCTGAGCAACTCCAGGATTGCTTCAGGCGCATTGAATGGACACTGTTTGAGGAGGACAACACTGAAACCTTCACATCGTCTGCACTGTTGTATATCAAAAACTGCATGGACAATGGAGCTGTACGGCTGCTACTAAAGGCCCGCAATGCTGCTTTCCACTCGGGTTACATACAACAGTACAGCGAGGCCAGAGTGAACCTGAAAAAGGGCATCAGGGATGCAAAAGCCATGTACAGGGGAAGGATTGAACATCATTTTCGAAAGCTCTGACCACAAGGTCTTAGACAAATCACAGGGCAAAACCACAACAGCAGCCTGGAGCAACTCAACCATTTCTTCAGCCACTTTGAGGTGGAGGCAGCAACAACTATCTCCCCAGCTCCAGCCACCGACAGCCAGCCACTCATCCTGCAACCTGCTGATGTGAAATGCACTCTCCAGAGCATCAACACCCGGAAGGCAGCTGCACCAGATGGAGTTCGAGGGCGGGTTCTCAGAGACTGTGCACTAGAGTTAACCGAGGTATTCACCAATATCTTCAACTTATCTTTGTTGCAGTGCTCTGTCCCCACCTGCCTGAAAACATCCACCATAGTGCCAGTACCCAAGCAGACTGCAGTGACATTGCTTAATGATTACAGGCCAGTGGCACTAACACCTGCAATTATGAAGTACCTTGAGAGACTGGTGCTAAATCACATCAAGGCTGGCCTTCCACCCACCCTGGATCCTCATCAATATGCATACAGAAGCAACAGATCAACTGATTATGCCATTTGCACTGCCCTCCACACTGTTCTGCATCACCTGGAACAAGTGGGGACATATGCTGTTGTTCGTGGACTACAGCTCTACGTGTAATACTATCCTACACAGACTGTTCAACCTGGGCATACAGCACATTTGCCTGTGGATAAAGGACTTCTTGACAAACAGGCCACAGTCAGTCAGGATGGCCCCCCACCACTCATCCACCCTGACACTGAGCGCAGGAGCCTCACAAGGTTGTGTGCTGATCCCTTTCCTTTACTCCCTGTACACACATGACTGCACTCCATCACATAACACCAACACAATCATAACATTTGCAAATGATCAGTACAAGGGCTGACAGTGTGGTGTAAAGACAATAACCTAACACTAAACATCAAAAAACAAAAGAACTTATAATTGACTTCAGAAAAAAGAGAGAGAGACACACACCACTGCACATCAATGGCGAGGAAGTGGAGAGGGTTGCAAGCCTAAAATTCCTGGGCACTCACATCACGGAGGACCTCAAATGGTCAGTTAATACCAGCAGGCTGGTTAAAAATTCCCAGAAACAATACTTCCTGAGAACACTCAGGAAGGTCAACCTATCACAACAACGGCTGGTGTCCTACTACAGCTGCACCATTGAGAGTGTCCTGACCCATGGCATCATGGTGTGGTATGGGAGCTGCTCTGCAGCAGACAGGAAGGCTCTGCAGAGAATTATAAAAACTGCAGAGAAAATCACCAACTCCCCACTACCAGCCCTGAACATCTTCACCTCACGTTGTCTGCAGAAGTCACACAACATCCTCAAAGACTCTTTCCACCCTGCCCATCACCTTTTTGAACTGTTGCCCCCTGGCAGAAGATACAGATCCATCAAAACACGCACCACACGATTCCTGGACAGTTTTTATCCCACAGACATAACCACACTGAACAATGAACTCAAAAACTGTGCAATATAGACAATGCAGCACTTTAATGCTTTTTAACAATCAGTCAATCAATCAATCAATTTTATTTATAAAGCCCAATATCACAAATCACAATTTGCCTCACAGGGCTTTACAGCATACGACATCCCTCTGTCCTTATGACCCTCACAGCGGATAAGGAAAAACTCCCCAAAAAAACCCTTTAACGGGGAAAAAAAACGGTAGAAACCTCAGGAAGAGCAACTGAGGAGGGATCCCTCTTCCAGGACGGACAGACGTGCAATAGATGTCGTACAGAACAGATCAGCATAATAAATTAACAGTAATCCGCATGACACAATGAGACAGAGAGAGAGAGAGAGAGAGAGAGAGAGAGAGAGAGAGAGAGAGAGAGAGAGAGAGAGATGCAGGTAATAACAGTAGCTTACAACAACATTATTGAAAGTAATAATATTATAGTTCTGGCTACTGTGCAATGTATATATATAAATATATATATATATATATATAAAAGTAAATGGTCACTTCTTTTAAATGAAATCTACCTCTACGCACACAATGGCACTTCAAATGGCACTTTTGATTGATTGGTTGACTGTGTGAATGTGTGTCGGAATGTATGAAAGGACGTATTCTTTTATATTTATTATTACTTTCTTTTTAGCTATGAGGCTGCATCCTGATTGTGCAATGAAATTTTGTATCTAATCTAAAACCACTACAAAGTCTGTGTGTCTTGCACCTTTGTAGGAATTGACAACTGATTACACAAATGACAATGGTAACAGACCAAAATAGGCTTAATTAAATTGGTAAGCAAAATAGCAGAATAGCAAAATAGAAAAATATATATACAGTACATATATAGACATACATATACATATCTCATATGTCATGTTAACATATAAACGTTTCATGTGTTTGTGTGTAAAAACAACAAAAATGGAGAAGAGGAATACATAAAAATATAGATCAATATGGAAATAGTTAAATATATTAAAGCTACTCTTACCTTTCTTGCATTTCACACAGCGCTTAGAAAAAATTGGAACATCCACAACTCCCGCCTCCCTCCAAAGTCCCATCCCTCTCCTCCTGCAACTCCACCTCCCTCCAAAGGCCTACTCCCCCCTCCTCAATTACGTCCTCATTACGTCTATGATAGACGTAGGTGTTGGCAAGGAAACGTTAGATACACGGAAGTGGAGAGTGAGTGTAACGTTAAAACCAAGACAGTCAAACGCAACCCCGGAGTTTAAAAACTCAACCGGAGTCAGTGATGACTGGTGAGTTTTAGAATAAGGTTACAGTGCTAACGTTAGATAGTAGCGTTAATGTTACTAGTAAGTGGAAACGCACAAGGAAGACAATGTTAATGTTTCAGAGGCTAATGTTATGCTACAGTAGGCTAACATTAACCATTAGGAACTGGATGCTGTGTTGTCAAAACGTTATGAACTGAACAGAACTTCTTTATTCGTCATTTTTATGCGCAGCACAAAAACAAAATGACATTTCGCATACCCCAAGCAAGAAGAAACAAAACATTTAAAAACAATTTGTGCAACATATAAGAAAGAACATATAGTGCAATAGTAAGATGAAAAGGGTCGACATTTCACAGTCAAAAACTCCACATCCTGAGAGCAGAACTGAGAGATCCTCTTCACATCACAGTACCATGAATTGTTTGTGTATACACCACGGAGCTTACCAGATGGTGCAGCCTCCCTGTCTGCTCTGTGTAGTGTTAGCCCCGTTAGCTCAACACCGGAGTCTGATATGCTACCATTCATCCATGTCTCAGTGAACACAAGGACGCAGCAGTCCCTCACTCCTCGGTGAGTGGATCTCCACAGTTGGATGTAATCCATTTTCGTGTACAGCAAGCGGACGTTCGCCAGAAGGCCGCTGGGAACAGCTGAGCAAGCGGACGTTCGCCAGAAGGCCGCTGGGAACAGCTGGTTTGATGGGGTTAGCTGTTAGCTTAGAGCTAAACCCTCCGTGCTTCCCTTCCCTTGCCCTGAGACTTTTTCACACACTGCAATAATCTAACTAACTAACTTGTGCAATAACCCCATTTCACCCTGA
>NC_065519.1:38487003-38539899 GCF_006386435.1 Epinephelus moara
TGTTTAAATTTCTTATATTTTCACGTATCTTTCCTCTCTTGCAAGGAGCACCTGTAACATAAATAATTTCCCCTTGGGGATCAATAAAGTATTTCTGATTCTGATTCTGATTCTTCCCCCGCTCCTGCGTCCGGTCACAGTGCTACCAGGCGTCTCCCCATCGGTACAGCTCCAGGTGAAACCACGGTCATCTCAGGGCTAGCTTGACATAGCAGGCCAAGCTTGCTACACATCCTGAGCTCTCTCGGTTGTAGCGTTAGATCTCTGCAGCAGTTTCTAATGTCTGCTAGAAACTCTCGACTGTATTGCACTGAGGAATTTACTTGTTGCACCGTGTTTATAGTTTATATCCACAAGCGTCCCTGTTACTCTGTTACTAGCGTATTTGTTGTCTCACAGATTCGGGGGCACTAGTTTTTATTTCTAGTGGAATTCACTTACATTTTAGTGTGCCATCAGCTTATTAATAGCATTTTAACCTAAACAAAGAAAAGTGTAAAATTTCCAGTAAGGTAAGTGTTACTTTAATACATTATCACAGATATAAATTTTAAAAACAAAACTCTGGAAATGCAGGACTAAATAAAAAGGCAGAGTTTGAGCTGTGAGGAGATGAACTCCAATTGTTATGTGTTGTCGTGTTAGTTGTCTCTTAGGCTGTAACATGCACTGTTTGTTGCCAGCTGGCAGCCATTGTGTCAAAAGGATGAGTTTATTTATTGGTCCGGTGTGGCACAGTGCATTCTTTGGATGCCACAGTCCTCTTTGTTTATTTGCTTTGGTCATGTGCACCATTGCCAAAAGTATTTGTGTCTTTCTACTGCATAAACAGCCCTGTTTTATGAAAAGATCATATTGCCAGCAGTATATGTCTTTAATGTCTGGGAAGGTGGACTTGGTCAGATTGTTTCCATCATTAGCATTTGGGTTGAATTTAGGCCACTATGGTTCCTTGGAATCAGACTGATTCTGGCTGATTCATTAATTAAGACTTTTGTATTAGCCTGGAATCTAGGCAGTCATTTTTGGCAACCTGAGAACATGATGTCTTAAAACACTGTGCTACAGCCTACAGCAGAGTTAGTGTACATCACAAGACTTTTTGCTCTGATTTCTGGCTTTAAGAGAGAGTAGCTCATTGCTACAAGTATTGATTTGACTTTCTAGGCCTTGGAAATAAAATATTGGAATTCTTAATGTAGGTGGAGTTCCCCTTCAAAGAGTAACTCTGCAGGATATGACAAAATGGATAAAGTTTCTTTTTGACTCTGTCTTATTAGAACATAAGGCAGTACAGCATCTGACATTATTGCTGTAACCGGTGGAGAAGCTGCCCTGAAGGCTGGATTGTCAGAAAAACAAAGTCGGTGGCGTATGGCAGCCATTATCTAACCTCTGTGATTAAAGCAAGAGTCTGTCCCCCAGCCTCAATCCCCGGCCTCCGGCCAAGCCACCAACCATAGCTATTTCTCCTGGTCCCTGTGTACCATTTAATCATGTAAGCGCTCTTGACTATTGTGGCCAGGTCAGTTTGCATATGGAGAGGGGAAGGGGGGTTCTGAAGGGAGAGAAACAGTCAGAGAGAAAGAGAGAGATGGATGTGAAGTGTGAGAAAAACTGCAGAGAATAAAAAGAGGCGCTCATGCATGAAGTCTTAACCAACCACCACTGGTCACCACGTTTTGATGAACAGATTCTACCATGCTCCTCTCAAAACACTTTGAGGATTAGTTCAGACTTCATGAAGTAAGGTTGTATGAGATAGGATCTACACTGTGGATATCACTGGCACACTCCCAGTTGGTGAAGCGGACAGGACTGCCACCATTAGGGTTGCCATCCATCCCTCAAAATACGGAATCGTTCCGTATTTTAAGATTAAATAGTGTGTCCCGTTTTGAATCAATACGGGACGGGGTTTGTCCCGTATTTACGAGTTGTATGGAATGCAGCATCATCCCGCCCACGTTCCGTGAAGACCCGTCCTACTCTGCCCCTGATTGGCTAATACGTGCTGCTATTGTGGGTTTGATTGGTTAGCATGACCGTCAGGATTGGAGCCAATCAGAGGCAAAAGGAGGACTGGTCTGGGAGGAGATTCGACAGTAAACAATGGCTGAAGCCACACCTCCTCATCGAAAACGAAAGCGGATGCAGAGATACAGCAACCACTGACTTTCACTTCCCGTGCATATGTTGGCTAAACATTACCACGTGCATTTGTTGTTGAAAGAAAATCAATGCATCAATTCGCAGTGTTGTACTAAGAATTATTTGGAAAGAAACTGTATTCAAACTGTACATTTCCTGTAAAAACAGAAGTGTATTTTGAAAGCAGACAATGCATGTAATAGTTAGAAGCTGACGTGGCATCCCAGAGAGTCAACAACTAACACACCCAGAGTACCTTGCACGTCAAATCTTGACATGGAAAGTCCATGACCAAATGGTGATATGTGACGGGGTCGGAATGAGAATGTGTTGTCTTTGCTGTAAATGCCCGTATTCCTACACATCTCTTTCAGTCCACTCATTCTCCGTCACTGTGCTTGTCGCACGGCGGAAGTATAGGTTTTATTTTTTGTGCCTTCATATTTGTATTGTATTTATTGTGCATGATTTTACTTTAGTGTTGTGTTTTTATCTGCATGTTTTATTGTGTTTGATGGGTTTTACTGCTTGATTTTATTGTTTGGTTTTAGGTTGAAATGGTTTGAGTTTTTATTGTGTCATTTTACTTCCTGCCAGGGCATTTGTCATTATGCTTATAACTTGCACCTATGAAGCGCTTTTACCTACTGATAGACTGACCAATGGTGCTGGAGAACGGAGTGGCCAGTGACCAATCGGCTATAAGGGAGGAGGGACTTAAGGGGAGCAGAGAGGGCAGAGAGGAGGAGCGGACAGGTGAGGAGCACAAGGACAGCAGACGAGCCGGGAAGCAGTGCCAAGAGTCGACAATACCAACACGCCGAGGAGGGAAGAGGACCGCCAGAGAGGACAACTCCTGCACCTACTATTGACCAGACGCCAGCGTAGTGCGAGGAGCCGACAGCAGAGTCAAGAAAGCCCAGAGTGTTATGACGTGACATTGTGGCAGCGGCAGAGTGAGGAAATCTGCCTCACCGCCTAAGTACCCACTGGCTTTAGTAGCATCCTGGCATGTGAGAGAGAGCTTCATCTGAGTTGTGCTGTTGTTGTGCACCCCCACTGCTGCTGTGTTGTGTATTCCCAGAGTGTTACAATGCAACAGTGTGGCAGTGGCAGAGTGAGGAACTCTGCCTTGCCACACGTTCCGGCCGGCGAATCCATTCTCCTACAGAGGAAGCCAGAACAGACAGAAGAGCTGTGTAGCTGGACTCATTTTAGACACATGTTGCAATGTGTTTTATGCTTGGCTCATTTTAGTGATTGTTTGAAGGACTTTTTCTTAGACTTCCACATTTAAAAAGAGCCATTAACGTGTTCATGTGCTGTTGAAATAATGTAATAAATAACAATATTGTCTCTCTTTGGTTTTAATACAGTGCTCACCACTTGATTTTAAAGGACTTGTACAAAGTTTAACAATACCTCCAAATTACAAATTACAACCACCTACATTACATGCTCAGTGACTGGCCATCTTGTGGAGGAAAAGGTGAAGGTAGGTGATCTCATGGCCTTATTGCCAAAGAGTCTGATATGGCGTATCATACTCCTTTCGCAGCAGTATGAGACGCCGTTGGACAGCATCAGGTTGAAACACTGTTGGTAACGACATAATATAAGGAGCTGGAGGTGGTTGTGTCCAACAAACCCCTGACTTTCACCAGGAGCCTGCCGTTCACTTCTTGTATGAATAAAGTCAAACTATTGTGTTTTTGTTTTGTTTTTTTCTCAACCTAACCACGTGCTTGTGTCGCACAAGGAAACAAACAAATATGAGATGTTTCACCAACCTTGTAAGTTTACTTTGAAAAAGACTGTCTGCATCTAAGAGGCAGAAACTGTACATTTCCTATGAAAACTGACGTATTCTAAAAGGACACAGTGCATGTAACAGGTGTAAATTGATGTGCTTTCCTGAGACGTCAACAACAAATGCAGGAGAATACCTAACGCGTTATGTGTAGGCGTGAACCACACTGACCAAGCAGTGAGGTGGGATGGGAACAGATTGGATGTTCCTGTCTTAAAAGCAAAGTCTGTCATTCCCTCTTGTTAATAGTTTGGATACCAAAAAGCCCACGAGAAAGCTGTTCTGTCAGAATATTGACTCTTCCATTTCAGAGGTGTTTTTTCCTCTGTTTTCTTTGTTTTGAAAAGTTGTGTGCCCTTAAACACACACAGGCAACAGTCATCCACATTAAACTGGGTTCTCCGTTCTTGAATTACAAAACCAGCAGAAGAAAAGTCTGTTTTACTGGCTGCGCTTGATACCGGGATGGCGAAAACATTATGCGCAATCAATGCCAGCATGCTCCTTCCACCACCATAAAACCTCAAAAGGACCCTCCTTGTGTGTCTTGAACTCGATGCAGGCTGCCATCTCATCCTCAGGCTGCAAAGGTTCATCGCTGGAGTCCACCACGTTGGTGACGAATGTGACGATGAGGCCAAAGGTTCAACTTGAGTCATTGATTATCAAAATAAAAAGAATTGCGACTTGATAATAGTGATTTAGGTGTCAAAATATTACACATATACTGCACATCTTTTTCATTTCATTCATTCTGAAAAATAAAAAATATATTTTTGTTCTAACCTGCTGCCCACCCACATGGACTTCATTTTTACCCGTGACCATACCTGTGAATTTATATATATACATATTATATAAATATATGCATACATATATATACATACCTGTTGCACAGCTTTTTGTGGGTTACCCGTCCCACTGCAGGACAGAAAATAAAAATAAATACATATAAAAAAGAAACAAAGTTACACCTCAGCCACCCTCCTCCTTTTATAAATAAAGAACAGTCTGCTACATTTCCTCACTTGGAGAAAAAAGTGGCAAAGTGTTGTTCGGTGACACTCCAGCAGCGCAACATCTGTGTTTATATGAACATGGAAAGAAAAGATGAACAGAGACACCAACCATGTAAAGAAACTCCGGACACTCAGCTGCTGTGACATTTTGCAATGGTTTGTAGTGATGAAGCCTATCAATGCGATGGCAAAGCCAGCTAGACGAGGGGGACAATAGCTAATTAATATGCAACATGCCACTAACTGGACAGGGGTGTGAAATACATTTATAGTAGATCACCTTTGGGGCACTAATCTGCCAAAATGACAGAAAGCCTTTTTTGTCATTCTTTAAAAAAAAGGGAGAAAAAACATCAGTCAGTGACAGAAAATATTCGGTTAACGACATCTATTGTGCATTCACACACACACACACACACACACACACACACCGACAATCAGAATGTATAAGCCAATTGAGAATGTGTTTGTGTATGCACCTGCTCCACATACCGCAAATATAGTTAACCTTCAATCACACAGGCTTTTCATTCCATGAGCAACCATAAATATTTCAAATATGAGTTTTATACTGGGCATTATAAGTCTCTGTGTGAATCTGTGTGATGTGAATCTCACTTTATTTTCTCTCGCTGTCAGTTAGAACTATCACCGTGACATGTAAGGGAGTGCACATTCAACACACAGACAGGTGAACCTGTGGCCTGAGGAGTCAAGGTAATAGTGCACTGCCCATTTCTGTTATATAATCATATATATGTCTGTCTCTCTGTGATGCCTGCGGTGCTGCGCCGCATTCGCACTGATGTGGTCTAGAGTGCCTGTGAAGTTCCTAGCCAGGCCCTGCCACCTCAAGACCCCTTCCTGTGTCATACACAGACCGCGGACCGAAAACACTCAATTTGAGCTTTCTGCGCTGTGTTTGGAGGCTAAAGTTATATAGGCCAGCATGCAGCTCTTCAAACTGTTTTACTTAGAGTGACTTCATCTGGAGCAAACTGTTCAGCCTTAGAAAAAGGAAAGAAACACTTGCACTTACTGAGCAAACAAATTAAGCCTGACATGACCTGTAATAGACAAAACTCTTTTTTTAGATGTTACCATTTTACCCCTTTTTGCATTTTTTTTATTCTTAATGGCAGAAATCCAGAGAAGGCAAAAAAAGGAAAATAGAAGCAAAATTTGAAATCATCCTGCAGCTCTCCCCTCACTGTCCTAAGCTCCTCCCACCAGACAACCACCAGCACATGCTTCATACATTAACCCAGTGTTTCCTATTGCTACATTGATTTATTTGATCTTATTTCATTGTAGAGTTGCAAGCAGCGCATTCACTCAGCCCCATCCTTGCTTTGCTCTCTCTCTCTCTCTCTCTGTTTATCAGACTACGGATGAGACAAGAATTAGCTGCTAGCAACCGAACAGTCTCTCCACCTCTCTCCCCGCCACTGCCTCTATCTATCTAAACTTGTGGACTCTCCCCGCCACTGCCTCTATCTATCTAAACTTGTGGACTGCCTCTCCAAGAGGAGAGCACACAGCAAGTTGAGAGATGGACATTCATTCAGCCAGCACAAACCCCCAAGAGCTGGGTGTCACAGCAGGCTGGTGGACAGCAGCGCCAGGTCTAACCTGTGTAACTGCAGCAACAGAAAGTTTGCTGATCTCACGAGGAGTTGGGGCTGTCTGCAGAATTCTCCACCACTGAATAAAGCTTTTACCAAAGGAATGTGCACACACATCTGCATTTGTAGAACAACAAAATAACCTGTGATTGGCCAAAGTGTCCCATTAGGGGCTGACTTTTCTAAAGCCTGAAAACAAAGCCAAGAGGCACTGCAGAAGTCTAGTGTTCTCTTCGACAACTTGAATCACAATATGCTCAAAGATTATAATGGGATTTATGCCCTTTGATGCCAAAATGAAGCTGCCTATTCCAGCTTTAAGTGGCAATACATGATGATGGTTCATTTTAAAATGCAGTCTATCATCAACACAGCTAGAGAATAGTCATATAATCAGTTAGCAGACTAATGTCAGTTACACAGCAACATCTGCCCAAAGTTTACTAGCATCAGCTACTATTAGCCAACATAAGTAATAATACTGGTCATACAGGCTAGCTGTGGGAAGTAAACCTGAGCATGCTAAACTTCAGCATTGGAGTGTTTTATGTTTAATGAAATGAACTTCTCATTAGTGAGAAAAACAATTTCTTATTTGGTCTTACATAGTGTACTTTGAAAGCACCTGGCAGATTATTTGGCATTGAAGTTTTAAAAGTCTGAGCAATTACGATTCGCTGCTGTGTGGGGCTGGCAATGTGCAAAACTTACCTGATGTAACTTAGTTAGAACTTTCTGTCATGGTTCCTGTTTTTGACTCGACTCAGGTAAGGAGAACTGATTCTTTGGTTCTTTTCCAGTCAAAGAACATTCCAATTTGAGCACAGTTTTATCAAAGCTGAAGCAGGTCATAACTCCATGACCAGTGATTGAAGATTTTGGCTGAAGAGATGAAGAAGTGGGTAGAAGGATATTGGCCCACATTCTAGTGGGCAAGGCCTTTTGATTGAGAAAATGCCATATGAGAGAGAACATCAGCGCCTTGTATCCACTGAAATAATAAGCTGACCCAACCGCCCCCTTTTTCACTGTGCCTTTGAGCACTAGCCAACCATCTGAATCCACTCAGTCCCAAATGAGCAGCTTATTTTTCAAAGTGTCTCTTATTTGGGCTAGCTCGACTTGAGATGGGAGGGGAAAGAGAGAGAGTGAGGTGCAGCAGAGAGCAGTAGTGTCATCTTAGAGCATGTCAGATTATCCTGTCTGGCTTGGAAATCCTTAGATAGGTCAGATTTTCCCTGGTGGAGGGGTATGTGGTGGGAAAATGGGCAGAGAGTATCTCTGTGGGACTTCTGAATCCACACTCTGCTTTAAATAGGTGATATGTGATTTTGGTTGTCACTCCAGGCCACTGGACAAAATGAGAGCCAAGGCTGGTACACCAAGACAACATTGCTTTCATAGTTGAATGTGAAGGATACAACTTATTTCTGTATTTCATGACACCTCCACTATCAACTTCGGTCTGCTCAACATCTGCTCACTCACGAGCAAGGGACATCTCATCCAGGAGAGATGATCTCCTCACTGACCATAAGCTTGACTTTCTCTGTTTAACTGAAACCTGGCAACAATCTAATGACTTTTCCCAACAACTCCACTCCTCCGGGGTTTGTTTACATCTGTCAGCCCCGTGGCTCTGGTCGCGGAGGAGGTCTCTGCTTCTTTTCTTCTTTTTTTTCAATTTATTTTTTGGGGCATTTTGACTTTAATCGATAGGACAGTCAAGTGTGAAAGGGGGAGAGAGAAGGAGTGACATGCAGCAAAGGGCCACAGGCTGGAGTCGAACCTGGGCTGCTGTGGCAACAGCCTTGTACATGGGGCGCCTGCTCTATCCACTAAGCCACCAACGCCACACAATAATTCACCGCGAGAAGTGGAAAGTCCTGCCTGTTTCTGTCCCTGCCTTCAGCTCTATGGAATGCCTAGCCTGTAAGCTGTCCGGTCCCACTCCCACCATCATTAATACTGTATACCGTCCTCCAAAACCTCACAATGACTTTTTAAATGACTTCTCTGCTCTCCTCACCCACTTATCCACTCTCTCACCAAACATAATATTGCTAGGAGACTTCAACATACATGTAGACAATAGTACTCTTCCTCTTACCAGAGACTTTTTATCCTGCCTTGACAGTTTTGGATTTCATCAGTTCATTGATTTTCCCACTCACACAAAGGTCTTACTCTGGACTTAATCTGCTGCTCTGGTCTCACCCCCTCCAACTGCACAGCTGATGAACTCCACATAACTGACCACTTCCTCCTTTCATTTAATGTTACTCTCTGTCTCTCTCCTACCAAGCCACCCCGTCTCATTTCATTCCGCAATATTAAGGACATTAACATGGATACCCTCTATTCCTGCATTGAAAATATTCTGATCCCTTACCACTTAGCCACCCCTGATGAACTGGCTACTCATTACAATAATGGTTCAAACAACATTCTCAACTGTCTTGCTCCAGTGAAAACACGGTCTGTTACCTTCACTCAATCTGCCCCCTGGTTCACCCCCCAACTCCGGTCCATCAAAGCCAAATGTCATCAACTAGAGCAACTCTATTGAAAATCTGGTCTCACTATTCACAAAGAACTATACATAACTCACCTGTTACACTATAAGGACTCAATCGCCCAAACCAAATCAAATCACTATTCTGGCCTGATCTGCTCCAATGAAGGTAACACCAACACTCCTCAACAAAATTCTCCAACCCCCCTCCTCAATAGACTATCCTCCATCCGCACTCAGTTCATTCAACTCAAGTCCTTCAGTTCCCAGCCCTCCCCTGTTACTTCAGGTATGCCCCAAGGCTCTGTCCTGGGGCCCCTTCTCTTCATTATCTATCTCCTCCAACCTGGCAATATTTTCCATAAATTCAACATCCATTTCAACTGCTTCGCGGGAGACAACCAGCTCTTTTGATGACAAAATAAACATTTATTGACTTACACACACATCTGACTACAGCCTTTTTTTTTTGTTTAGAGTTACAACTTTTTTTTTTACTTTGTGTGTGTGTGTGTGTGTGTGTGTGTGTGTGTGTGCCTGCCCCTTCGTCTTTTATGTAGTCTTTTTTGTGTGAAAGAGGAGGGTGCAGGGGGGTTTGGCATGCTAAGCACAAATATGTAGTCTCACTCCTCACACCTCTCCGGATGGCAACACACTCCGGCTTGGAGACTGACACTTTCCCCTTCACTCCCCTCTTCAAGACCTCCACATTCTCCTTCTGGTCTTGGTGGCAGATTGAGACCATTCTCACCACCTGCTTGTTGCTCCAAGCTACCACCATAATCTGCCCATTGTGTCTCATTAGAGTGTCTCCTGTCTTCAGGTTCTTCTTGGTGACCTCCCTGATGGCCTGAGGTTCACCCCTGTGGGTACTCAGTGAGCCACACACGTTTGTCTGCTCTCCCAGGAGTTTACCGCACAGACCCACAGAATTGTAAAAATTGTCCATGTACAATGTGTACCCTCGACCCTTGAGTTTTGACCTTTCCCCCATGTATGACACCATATTGAAACAGTACCCTGTACTTGAGTCACATAAAATATAACTCTTGATCCCCTATTTTATTGGCTTTTTGGGGTTGCACACACGGAACGTCAGCCGGCCGCGCCATTGCATCATGCCCTCATCTATCGAGATGTTTTCTCCTGCTTGATAAAGTTCTTTGAATTTCCCCACTATGTAACTCAACACAGGGCGGACCTTGAACATTGGGTCACTGCTGCTATCTTTGTTCCTATTGTCAGTGAATCGCAGGAATCTGAAGATCAGCTGGAATCTGTTTCGTGTCATGGTCTGGCCAAAGTATGGTGTTGCATCTACCTCGTCTGTGTGCCAGTAGTTCTCATTCCTCGGTTTTTGTACAATGCCGGTCAGAAATAGCAGTCCAAAGGCTTGTTTTAGTTCTTTCACATCCACTGCTTTCCACGCATGGACTCTGCTCTGTGCAGGGAGATCACAATGAGACGCTATGTACTGCTCGGCGTACAGGTTGGTCTGCTCACAGATGTGTTGGAGCAGCTCGTCTGTGAGGAACAGCTGTAGGAATGAAATGGAAAACATTTTGACACTCTTTCAATGACAGTACAGCAGATACAAAATTACATTTCATGTCAATTCAGACTATGCTCACCTTTAAGAAGTCCACTGGGTCTTCAGACTGCAACTCTGCTGCAGGCCTGAGTCTGAATTGTCGGGTGACTTGGCTCTGCCTCGCTCTCTACAGCAACCTCTACCACGACCTGAAAATTAAGTATTAAGTATATTGTCGCTTGATTTAGAATAGCAGACTTGTAGGTTTGTAGTGAGTCAAAGGCTGTTTGGTGATGTTTGTAAGCATGTCCTCTCAGTGACCCCCCTACACACACACGTGACTTAGATCAAAGAGACTTTGATCTAAGTTTGAGACTTTAGACTAATCATAAACAAAGCAAAGATTGTTTGATGTAGTTAGACCTTTGATAAAGATATGACAAAAAAAAAATCCAGTTTCCCATATCTCTTTCATAAATCAAAATTAGCTAGCAATTGTGGCTAAATTATAAATTATAAGACTGTCTTACCTGTTCTGTCTCTGTCTGGTGACGAATCGCTTTCAGACATCAGCAGATATTCAGTATCTGAGACTGAGTCAGTCGCTGATGAATCAGTTTCCTCCACAATGAAACCAATGGGGCTCTTCTCGTGTTGACGTGCACTTCTTCTTGGCATTGCTTGTTCGCCAGAATCATCTGGTTCTGGATTATTCCTTTTTTTTTATGTACACGGTGTCCCCCATGATCACCGGATCCTGAGTCTGGGCTGGCAGCAACACCCTGTCGCTGCTGATCAAAGGACGAGGCCGGCGGTGTGAGCTGCGGCTTTTCAGCCTCTGGCGCACCAGCCTTCGGCTCCGGTAGAGCCCGGCCCGGCTCAGCCTGGCCTGGCCCAATAGCACTGGCGTTTTGTGGTGTTAATATCTCGACAAGAGTTAGTTGCTTGAGGGCAACCCCAGACCTTGAACGACGCCGCAGCATTGTACCGTTCAAACCGTGATCCAAAATCTGTATCCAAAGTCAGTATCCAAAGTCCGTAAAGCCAAAGTCGGTATCCGATATCCTTAGTCCAAAAGGCCACATCCTTTTCCGTAATCCTAGTCTGTAACACACTGTAAACTGTAATCGCTGTTGTCTCTGATCTCGTACCTACTCCCACAAACCAGATGCACCTGCTCTTCCCCCTTTCATAACCTCCCGGACGAGTCCAGACGAGTTCACCCCGCCCTCCCCGGAAAAACTAATGTGAAATGTGAAGTAATTGCGGAATAATTACGTTATAGTTTTGTATCTCTCTATCCAAATGCATTTTTCTGCACTTTATTTTGAAGATACAAGTCTGATCTTCACAGAGGAGTTGGACAAGACGTTTAGCATAACGTTGCAATTAAAAAAGCCTAAGACGAGATATCTCGCAATTCTCTCCTCTTTGGTCTCCCTCACAAGTCACTCCATAAGCTTCAAATGGTCCAAAACTTCACTGCTTGCATCATCACCAAAAACCCCCTCATTCCACCACATCACCCGTGTCCTCCAGTAACTTCACTGGCTTCCGGTTAAATTCAGGATTCAATTCAAAATTCCATCCAAAAGGCCATCCAAACTAAGATACTAAGGTACTAAGATGGAACAAGAGCAGCTTTCAATTTATCTTGAGTCAGCCTTGGATTTTAAGTAAAATTAGGTGAATTTTAAAGGACCTTAATTAAGGGTGAATCAAGGGACCCAATAAGTAAAGACGGAATGCTCATCTCTGCTTGGCCCCACTACGTGGCTTTTGCATGTTTTTTGCCCAACACAGCAAACATTTCCTCATAAATCTTTGATGAGTGCCCTAATTTCAGAAAAGTAACACCAGCCAAATGGTATATGTGGCTGGGAACATTCTCTCTACTTTACTTGCCATATTTACAATTGACCATAAGCTTTAGAATCATGTCTGTCACATTAGTTGGTGATACTAAATCCACCTTCTAGTATGGCCAACAGATGGCTTTTCTAACAGCATGTCTGACAGTTCTCTCCATAAATCCAGAGCAAGGCCCTGGAAATGTTCATTTCCATCAGTCGTTGAAGCCCTCTGTCGTACCTGCTGCCCTCCCAGAAACCTCTGGTATTCTCATGAAGCTCCTGAATGCCCTAAAGTGCGAGAAAGGCTCTGAGATGTGAAAGTATCCCTCAACTGCACGAGCCACTTGACATTTCTTAAAGGTTGGTGAGTAGCCAGATTGCCAAGACAAACTGGTACCACAGAAGATATAAGAAAGTAGTAGTTGAAAGTATAACACTCTCAAAGCTCTGCACATGGCAGTGTATTTTTTATATATGTGCACTAATGAACACTTCACACTTCACTTCAAACACTTGGAACAAAGCAAGACTATGTCACTTCAGTCTAACTGTTCTGTGAGGTTTGCTGTTACAGGTCTGGTGTGACCAGCCATTTAGAGTGGCTAACTGTCAGCTAATTCAAACAAACTAAGATAGATGTGTGCAACTTAGATTTTCATTTCTCTGAGATTATGTCTTCTCTACTTGTACTATTTCAATGTTATTTATAAAGCCCAATATCACAAATCACTATTTGCCTCAGAGGGCTATACACACAACATCCCTCTGTCCTTTGGACCCTCACAACGAATGATGATAACCCCCCCCCCCCCCCCCCCCCTAAAAAAAAAATAAACACCCATTAAAGGGAAAACAAATGGTAGAAACCTGTAGGAGGAGCAACTGAGGAGGGATCCCTCTTCCAAGACGGACAGACGTGCAATAGATGTCATGTGCACAGAACGGATAACAACAAATTTACGTTAATCCATATGACAAAATGATGTATAAAGAGGGACAGAGAGAGAAATTGAGACAGAGAGAGACCAAGAGAGACAGAGACAGTGAGAGATGCAGGGCAGACAGTAATGACAATAGCTTCAATAATATTAGTTTTAGGAATAATATAATAATAATAATAATAATAATAATAATAACAACAGTAATTGTGGTATCATATGTTGTGTATATATTAATATATGATAGCATATGTATGTGACAACAATCAAACGTGTCTATAATAATAGTAGAAGTATGACTAATAATAATAGCAGTAGGAGGAGGCATCAGGAGGACCACAGCAGCAGCTTAACCACGACACACGATCCATGCAAAGCTGCAATTCGAGGGAACCTCCCAGACAGCGGAGCACAAATGCTCCGAAGAAGAAGCCAAGTTAGTGACATGCAGTAAAGCCGAGATAGCAAGATGCAATAACAGGACGTGAATGTTAACAAATGAAGAAGAACCAACTTTTCAGAAACTGAGGAGAGAGAGAGAGAGAAGGAGAGAAGGGGCTCGGTGTATCATAGTAGGTCCCCCAGTATACTAGGCCTAGCCAGCCCTAACTATAAGCTTTATCAAAAAGGAAAAGTCTTCAGTCTAGTCTTAAATGTGGAGACGGTGTCTGCCTCCCGGACCACAACAGGAAGATGATTCCACAGGAGAGGAGCCTGATAGCTGAAGGCTCTGGCTCCTGCATTCTCAGAGTGTTCTGGTGGGATAATATGGCACTGCTCTCTAATATGTGATGGGTCTTGACCATTTAGAGCTTTGTAAGTTAGGAGAAGGAGATTAAGGTAAATTCTGGATTTTACAAGGAGCCAGTGCAGAGAAGGTAAAACAGGAGATATATGATCTCTTTTCTTAGTTCCTGTCAGTACTTTCTGGATCAGCAACTTGATAATAATGAATTGCAATAATCCAGTATAGAGGTAACAAATGCGTGGACCAATTTTTCTGCATCTTTTTGGGTCAGGATAGGCCTAATTTTTTGCAATATTATGCAGATGAAAGAATGCAGTCCGTGAAGTTTGTTTTATATGGGAGTTAAAGGACAAATTTTGATCAAATATTACTCCGAGGTTTCTTATGGTAGTGCTAAAGGCCAGAGCAATGCCATCCAGAGAAACTATATCTTCAGATTGTGTTTCTGAGGTGTTTGGGGCCAAGAACAAAAACTTCAGTTTTGTCTGAATGTAACATCAGGAAATTGGCACTCACCCAGGTTTTTTTTATGTCTTTAAGGCATGTTTGAAGTTTAATTAATTGATTTGTTTCTTCTGGCTTGATCGATAGAAATAATTGTTTGTCATCTACATAACAATGGAAACATACAGAGTGATGTCTAATGATGTTACTTAAGGGAAGCATATATAGAGTGAACAGAATTGGTCCAAGCTCAGAACCTTGTGGAACTCCAAATCAAACTATAGTATGTAAAGATGATTCATTATGAACATGAACAAACTGAAATCAATCAGATAAATAAGATTTAAACCAGCTTGGTGCAGAACCTTTAAGGCCAATTAAATGTTCCAGTCTCTGTGACAGAATTTCCTTTGTCTGAAGCAATCAGAAGGTCATTTGTAATTTTAACTAGTGCTGTCTCAGTGCTATGATGCACTCTAAATCCTGACTGAAATTCCTCAAATAAATTATTATCATGGAGAAAGGCACACAGCTGGTTTGCAACTACTCTCTCAAGGATCTTTGAACGAAAGGGAAGATTAGATATTGGTCTATAGTTGGCTAACACCTCTGGATCCAGGGTGGGCTTTTTTAGTAGAGGTTTAATTACAGCTACCTTAAATGACTGAGGAATATAGACTATACATATTGATCATGTCTAATATATAAGTGGCAACTGAAGGTAAGACTTCTTTGAGTAGCCTAGTTGGGATGGGTTCTAAGAGACACGTTGATGATTTAGATAAAGAAATCACTGCGGTCAATTGTTAATAGGTAATCAGAGAGAAGCAATTCAAATACATATCAGGTCTTACAGCTGTGTCTAAGGTCCCTGTGTTTGAAGGCTGATACTGTCTGAGGACAGGAGGTCATGAATTTTGCCTCTAATAGTTAGAATTTTGTCATTATAAAAGCTCATAAAATCATTACTGCTAAGGGCTAAAGGAATACAATGCTTAATAGAGCTGTGACACTCTGTTAGCCTGGCTACAGTGCTGAAAAGAAACCTGGAGTTCTTATTTTTTTCTATTAGTGCTGAGTAATAGTCTTAAAACATGAAGGAGGGCACTCCACAATTGCCAGAGCAAAGACTGTCTTCCCAGACTAAACGAAGCGTTTACATAATCATAAGAGAGTGCCCCAGGAATGGGTCTTAAATCCTTTAAATGACTTAGCATTTTAGCACTCCTGGTTCTCTCATCTTGAAGTCAGTGGGTTCTTAAAATGTTTTTTTTTGGTTAGATGCCTAAAATAATGTCTATCATGAACAAAAGGTAAAGAGACTTTAATGTTTTGTTCTACAACAAAAAAATACATCAGTAAATACCCCACTGTGAATTTTGTAGCTTTTTACGTGTATTAAAACTAGCAGTTGCTAACAAGTGACTAAATGAGACTACAGAACATCATTACAGCTTTATGGCCTTGTTGTGGTGGTGACATTAAGTCATGCAACTGTGGTGTAGTTCATTCATAGCCTAACGTTAACTTTTTACTTCTGGTGATTGCATTTAAGCTTCAAATATCATAAAAGTGGTGTTCATGCATGACGATTGTCTTGCTGAACAAAATGTGTTAGTATCATTAACTTTCGTTTGCCACAGAGCTTATTTTCTACAATAATCCAAAATCCAATTGAAAAATCCCATTGGCTTTTTGACAGGGGAACCAGAGTGATGCTAACTTCTGCGTCAGCTTACAGAAAAATGTCATCCCTGGGGCACTCTATTGTCACTAGTGGCAGCAGTTTAGCTCACCTTAAACATAGCATCAAATGCATTATACTACTGCACTGATGGCCTTGTTTGCTGCAATGTTTGTTAGTGCTTGAAATAAACGTGTTGTTCTTGGCATCTTAACAGTCACATCACATTTACATTCTGCCAGATTTGTCCTAAAATTTTGCCACTAGGGAAAGAAATGGAAGTCATAGGGATTCTTTTTACAGTAAGATCGAGTATTGGACCAGCCTATACTGGATTTTGTTGGACCGATACCCTCATCAATATTTAAGAGTTTATAAAATCTGATAACAATGTACCACTTCTGGGGGACATAGGCCAAACTAAAAACTCAATATATGTATAACACAATATATATATCTATCTATTTATCCATATATATATATATATATATATATATATATATATATATATACAAATATTATGGCATGCCGTTATGGCATGCCGTTCAGGAAATTATCAGGAATAAATGAAAGTCTGAATATATTGAACAAAACTTGAATATGGAATCAATGTCTGAATATATGGAATGAACCTTGAAAATATGGAATGAATGCCTGAATATATTAAATTATCCACCTTGAATATATGGAATGAATAAACCTGGAATATACGTATGAAATGAATGTCTGAATATCAGTCCCTCCAGAAAATCGCGATCCAATAATTAATGCAAATTCAAAGAACTCTGAGTGTGAGGTCAATGTTCTGAGACAGAAGACGGGATCCTATATGGTTTAGATGAAGACCGTCTCGTTTGAAGAGTCTCTCTATGAAGAAAGGTGGTGAAATTGTCCACATATGGAATGCCAGCGCTGTTGCAGCCTTTAAGCCACACCTGAAGCTGCCTGAGTCGGCTAAACTTTACGTCGCCACCTGAAGGATGGGGGAGAGGCCTGGAGATGATGCACTGCTTGTTTGAGTGAAGAATATTATCAATAAGGCGAATGCTATCATTCCTGAGTTTTATAGACTTGCAGTTTAAGGTCATTAATTCCTCCCAGATGAACCACAACAGTATGGGCAGAGGGGTGTTTTTGCAGCAACTGAGGGATGGCGTCATTTAAGTGATTTGTGCAGGCACCTGCATGACATGAGGTGAAATAGTGATGTGCGGGCCGACCGGTAACCCGCGGGTCTCGCAGGTTACCCGCGGGTCGGGTTGGGTCAGGTCAAGAAATGTTCACTTTATTGGCGGGGCGGGTGGGGCGGGTCATTAAAGATTAAATATGTCGGATATAGCCTACTTGTTAACAAAACTGTTGTAGGTTAGGTAAATGCATGTTACGTAACGTAACCTGCGACCTGACGTGACAAAAGCGCCAAGCAGCGGCCACAACAAACCAGAATCAATGAAGCGGTGAAGATGGAAGAAGAAGTGAGGGAAAGATTACAGTCGGGAGAGTACAGAGTTAAAAGAAAAGAAGGCCAAGCTGCTAAATCTGTGGGACAATTTCTGTGAGGTAGTTAGTGCAGCAGACGACAGCAGCATTGGCTACGGGTAAGTTAATAGCGGCGGGGGCGGGATGGGGTGGGTTGTGGAAATAGATGCGGTTGTGCGGGCGGGATGGAGCGAGTCAAATAATTTCATAAATGCGGGACCCGCGGGTTGGAAAAAACCCCGACCCGCGCATCACTAAGGTGAAACACCTGTTGACTCGGACATGGCGAACCATAGAGGACCCAACCAGTAGAACCAGGGGACTGTTAGCACAGTTTGCCTCGACAGCTGTCTCAACACGCGCTGGATGGGCACCGGCAACATATATGTCCCTCGCTGGCAGATGTATTTTCAAGATGGCGAAACGTTATGGAACCCCCCCAAACGACTTACCCGCCCAATGTACAATCAAATCTGAAATTCTCCTTTTCCGAGAATAAGTCAGATTGTTGGTGCAGGTAATTGGGCGGCAGTAGCTCAGTCCATAGGGACTTGGACGAGGGTAGCCTATTCAACTCCCCGGAGGAGGACTTGGTAGCTGGGGAGGTTCTAGTTCCAGTTCACCTGCTGGGCACAGCCGAGGTGCCCTTGAGCAAGGCACCGAACCCCCCAACCGCTCGGAGTGCGTTAAATTAAATTAAATTAAAATTAAATAATACACCAATGATGACATATTTATGAATGCAGACATCAATTTTTGCCAATAAACAACTGAAAATGTTACACAATGTCCCTTTAAATGTTGAATCTAAATGTGCTTGGTGAAACAAAAATATTTAGCTAATATGCAAATACACACTGCCGGTCAATGGAAGTACCAAAATTAAAGCCTGGCTGGTCAGACTGTGTTTATAGCATTAAATAACATCAAAAATCAAACTAATCAGAGAAAATGAACACTTGAACATACATCAGCGTGATAAGAACTACCCAAAATGACAGAAACCATGTATTTATGTGCTCTATGGTGGATACTGTCACTGTCGCCAAGGTAAATTTGTTTTCTAACTCGCGTAGCATATGTTCCTTCTGTTAGCACGTAAGTTATATGAAACTAGCTAACGTTAGCCTACATGCTAACATGAGGAGCATATGCTATGCGAGTTAGAAAACCAACTTACTGAGCGCTGTGGTG
This sequence comes from Epinephelus moara, assembly GCF_006386435.1. Classification (NCBI taxonomy): domain Eukaryota; kingdom Metazoa; phylum Chordata; class Actinopteri; order Perciformes; family Serranidae; genus Epinephelus; species Epinephelus moara. The sequence continues at coordinate 38,505,995 of NC_065519.1, forward strand.
GCTCTATGGTGGATACTGTCGCTGTCACTGTCGCCAACGATGCATTGCTGAAATTCTGAGTTGCGGCCAAAACAGCCCTTCCAATGTTTTCACCTAAATCGTCGCACATGTTGGCATGTTGGCAAGCAAGGATGGGGCACTTAAAAGTCAAACTACACGTCAAATAAAATTTCCCCATACATGGTTTCTGTTTGAGGGTCGCAGGGGGCTGAGGCCAATCCTAGCTGACATTGGGCGAGAGGCAGGGGACACCCTGGACAGGTCGCCAGACTATCGCAGGGCTGACACATAGAGACAGACAACCATTCACATTCACCCAGAGAAAACCCACACTGAGTGCGTTTACATGGACAGTTTAATTCCCTTTTCATTTGGAATTAAAGTTCATTCCTATTAAAAGTGATCTTGTAAACACCTAATTCGGAATGAAAATGGCCAATGCGATTGAAAATTCAATCCGATGTAAGGGGCTAGAATATTCCGTTTCTAATTCCAAAGGAAAGAATTTCTCGCACTTGTATACCCATTCCTCTTTAAGTTCGTTCCGGTCTTTCTGTGCATGCTCGTTTCCTTGCCCTTCTGGCACGATGGCGTATATAGCGTGAAGAGCAATGGGCTGAGATAGAGCAGTCGGACTCGTTGCACTCACCGGTTTCCATACACCAAAGCACGGTCTTCTACCTCTCTTCTTCGACCTTCTACCTCTCTTCTCCTCCTCAACAGACGAAGCATTAGCAGAACAAGGTTGTTGTCGTACTGCTGCTTCAAGAATATAAGCAAAACAAGCCCACAAAAGGCACTAAGAACGGCGTCGTCAAGCATCTTGTTATCCAGAACGAGGACAGTGTTATCTTCCGTTAAACGTAAACATGTAACATCCACCCCGCCCCCTATCCAATCAGAAACCTTCCCTGCCCCAAACCTTGCGCAGACCTGAATAAAGGCGATTAAACTGATCTCCCATGTAAACCCTCATTCGGAATGAATATTTCCCATGTAAACTACCTGGAAAGACTTTAATTCCGAATGATTTCATTCAGATTTATTTCATTCTGAATGAGAAGCCATCATGTAACCGCACCCACTGACATGGGAGAACATGCAAACTTCGCACAGAAGGGCTCCCTCCCGGGATCAAACCAGGAACCCTCTTGCTGTGAGGCGACAGTGCTAACCACCACACCACCATGCTGCCCCATGATGTATGTTTCAAAAACCACAACAAAATAAGTGTAAATTTGAGGTGGTTTTACCAACATTGTTAGTTTATTTCGAAAGAGACTGTTTGCATCTAACAAGCAGAAACTGTACATTTCCTGTGAAAACGGACGTGTATTTTGACACAATGCATTTAACAGGTGTAAATTGACACTGGAACATAAACAACAAATGCAGGAAGATATGCAGCATGTCACGTGTAGCAAAGCAGCATGATTTCATGAGTTGGGATGAGAATGGGTTGATTTTTCTCATAAGTTCTCATATAATTAGCTATTCATTGTTATAAAAAGGGGATCTGATGTCATGATTGACAGCTGTGCATGCCATTCAGTGTGCTTGTGATCAATGACACTGGTCATGATCGGTTGGCAGGGTGAATGGGCGAGGAAGTTCATGCTGCAGAGATCACTACTGCGCAGACTCTGGCTCCAAATGTCATCATTAGTGCAAGTTGGCAACGGTTGTGTTTTGACCTTATTTTTTTTACAGTGGGAGGAAGTAGAGACGCATTGTCCGTCTTTGTATACATTATCTGGTTGTAACAGAATATTTCTGCAATTTCCTGTTTGACCAACATACACTGTATACAGCAATATTGGTAAGTATGTGATGATCTTTATCAAGCTGATACTGGCTTGGGCAAGTAAACAAACAAAGACCTCTATGTAGTATTCACAGGAATATAAAAACAAACAATAAAAAGTTAGTGATATCTGCTGCAGTTTGTAAAGGTTGACTACATATTCATGAATAAAAATTTTGAATGCGTATGTTCAATACCAATGCATCAATACATTCATGTTATAGAAACCATGTTGTGACATTTGAAACGTGGTTTCTGACTGAACATATTATATCATATAATTTGAGGCTAATTTAATATATAACATTAAAAGTACACAATTAGGAAAATCTTGTGTTAAAGCACATGCACAAAGATCATTTTGCACTCAGTCTTCTTTAAGAAACAGGGAGAGAACCTGTTGTTTTGAACAAGTCATACATTCTTGACAGAGACTTTTGCCAGTACTCCCTAAGACCTGCTCACATTTACAAAAAAGCTCATCTGCTGACCTCACTGACCTCAGGCATCTTGATTGACAGCAGCAGGAGTGAAAAGATGTGAAATGATGAATCAGTGTAGAGTGCAGCTTGGGGGGGGCTCCGCCTCCAAGCCCAAGCCGATTGGATCAGCATGTTTGTTTGGGACAAATAATTTGTATGTGTCTGCCTGTCATCCACAAGACAGATAATGACGAAGAAAAGTGCCCTGTCTTTATTTTATTTTTAAAGATTGGTTTGAGAACGGCAGTCTATAAAATTCGATTGAACGATCTGTGAACCAGCGCACTTGGTCACATGCTTTGCAAAACAAGTTCTGCTGCAATGACACCGCAGCCACATATGGCTTTTATAACCTTAATGTGTGTCACTTTGTTTCCATGGGAAAGACAGTAGCACTCTGTCATCGGCCTGATGAAACTCCGACAGATGAAATCCTGCTCATCAATCAAGGCTGTCTGTTTGCAGGGTCACAGGGTCGCTCCCCTCAGCACCCCTCCGTGACCAGCAGGTGCTTATCCCCTTTGACTTAAGTGCATGAGTCAAGTGGCTGACATTAGAATAACAAAGGCGGCTGACGGCAGATTGGAGATGGCCGGGTTTCACAGGTGCTGCTGCGGCTAAATCCTGCCGATACAGCGGGGAGATTAGAAGAGTCAAAAGTGATCATGGGTAATTGGTTATCTCACCTCGAGCACCTCGCAGGGTCTTATCCCCCAGTAAGCCTCCTTATACTCTTGAGTGGACGGCTGCTTTGGTGGAGCTGGATGGGGAGGGAGGCTGAAAGTTTTGGAGGCTTTGAAAGGTTCATTTGAGAAACTGAGAGGAGTTGTGGCTTCTGCCTGGGCATGATGAAAGAGAAGGGATACAGTTATGCCAGCTAGCTAACACACCCTCTCTCCCTCTCTTACCCCCCCCCCAACCCCCCCCAACCCCCCACACACACACACACACACACACGCATTCACACACATGCATCTTGATCCGCTCAGGAGCTTCATGTTAGTTTTCATTATCAGCTCTCTCTTTTCACATAATTGAGCACAATACACGTTGAGTTGGGCTTGGAGTTCCACAGCGAGAAAGGATGAATACATCATTAACCATGACTTCCCACACAAACACAGTCCTTGGTAAACAGTATGGAGGGAGACGGCGGGCGCGCTTCCACTCTCACAAACTATAGGCCTAATTTCACTTAGCCCTCTCTCGCTCTGCCGTTTGAAAAACTTCCACAAAGCCTATTTAATTGGTAATCCCAAAGACACAGAGACGATGATCAGAATTAAGCTATATCATAGTGCCTTAATGAAAGGAGTGTTTTCCATCTAATTTAATCAATATTAGAATATCTGCCAATTACCAGCATTATTTTACTTTGCGTATGAAAATCAGGACCCTGCTCATTTATCGTGGCCTCATCTCGCACACTGGTTGCATTACAAATGTGATAACAATGGCTGATTTTTGATTTCACCGTTGAGAAAGAAGAAGAGAGGGTGGTGTCCTAATTATACTCCATTCAAAGTGTTGATGAGGTTTAACTGGCAAAGTTAATTAAAAACTTTATTTTTCCCATTCCCGGTCAAGATTAGAATCATGACGTTTGGAGTATTTAATCAAAAATACATTTCGCAATTAATTAAGAGCTCATATGCATATGTGTATGTTAATTTGTAGAATGGGATTTCAATCACGCGTCTTGAGCAAACCTCATCACGGACTTGTTTGTTTTTGTTTCGTATGTTAACCTTAGCTGGTGCACGGTACAGTCTGAGCAGCCGTAATGGATATTGGTGGATTAAATCCTAATCTTAAGTCTCTCCCCTCAACCTCCACAGCCACAGATTAGTGCTGCGTATCTAATTTTCCTAGGATTCTCTCATTACCATACTTATCTGTCTGGGCCCTTTTTAATTGGAGATACACAAGACATAAAGTTTGTGAATAGGTTTTTGGATGTTCTCAACTTGAGAGTGATTAGGCAACATATCTGCTATCCACATGGCTAATACACAGGCAATAGAGCCAGTTAAAACTCTGACAGGGAGGGAAAAGAGAAAGAATCGTGCCTCATCTGCAAGTTTCCTCCTCATTCTTTTCTCTTTTCCTTTCCAAGCCCACAAAGGGACTAGGAGAATCAATTAAAGGCACACATAACAGAGAGAGACAGCAAGCCTTTTAGTGCTTAGGTTAATGGTGAGTTATTGTATGAGAATGACTCTGTGAACATTGCTTAATTTCCCCTCCCTCCTCCCCCTCCCTCCTCTCTGTCTCTGTCCTCACTGTGGTTAATAGCTATTTTAAGAGCAATATGATGTATTACTTGGGGCTCTCTCGGGGGATACCCGGGGGGCTCCTGTACTGAATCCATTTAAGTTGGCGATTCCATGGTCACACTCGGCCCTATTCAAACAGTGCTCAGTCACACGCCCCCACACCCCCTCCGTCCCCTGAATTTAATGGCAAATTAACCACTTAGAGCTGTCTTTAAAATATGACTGTAATCTTGGTCAAAGGATGAGTAAAAGGTGCAGGTATGCAGCACTGGTACCCAAGCTGATAGGTCTCAGGTAAATGGTGGTTAGCAGATACTGTAGCAGTCTCCGAGTGTCAGTGGAACAAGGCTCCATGTGGACCAGCTCACTAAAAATGACATTTTAACCATTTATGTCTAAATTAAAAATGCACATTGTTATGAAAGCTTTATTATTATTTATTTTTCTGCTTGGGAGCAACTCAACAACTGGCTAAAAATCATGTGTTTGACATGTTATGAACTTGTTAAGTTGATATGGATTACTTGTACTTTGAATACTTTGCTCACATGTTAAGTACAAAGTATCTTTAGCTGAAAAATGCTCTGCTATGTTTACCCACTCTATTCTCACTTCCAACATGTCAAATACACAGTACACAGTTTGTTGTTTTGTCAGTGATCTTGGCATCAGTCACTGACGCACAGAGGGACTATTCGGCAGTATGATACACACTGGGTCGCAGCAGTTGAAGGAGTAACCAGTAACCCTTCACTACACACACTACACACACTGATGGAACAGCCATCGGGAGCAATTTGGGCTTCTGCAGTGGCGGTGGCAGCCAATTTTTACTGGAGGTGCTGGGGGGGAGCTTGACTATTAATTGGAGGTGCTAAGGAGTTGTAGATATAGCCTACCAATATAAGCATGCAGAGTCCAAATCAACAAAAAAATCATGCACATTGTGGAATTAGGGGGACCACCAACAACAAACATCTTTGAACAACGCGTCTTTATTCTAATTTTGCTGGGCTCCACAATCATCAAGGCAACACTGTTCATGGCCCACACTAACGCAAGACAACACTATCGACTATGCCAGAGTATAATAAAAAAAATCATCCCTGTACTGTGCCTATGGCAGGCTAATATATTGTTACTCACCACTAGACGTCTTTACAGAAGAACGATTCGTCTGTTATTGTGATTGCTGGCAAAGGCATCGATGATTTTATCTGTGTCCAGATCTTTGGTCCTCCTGGTGTTTATGGTCAAGAATGGTTACTGTTGCGCGTATCGCCACTGCTGTTCCTCAGGTATGTCTTCAAACGCCGGAGGCAAGAGGTGCTGCGCTCGGGCAGGACCTACCGTAAATAATGTATTATCGGGCACCCGATAATACATTATTTACAGCACGTTCGCTAATTGATGCATTAGCCTATTCATAGCCTATTAATAATATGACCACCAGATAATGTCACACAATTGAACAAAAACAATTTTATTCAGTGACAGTGAAAAAATATAATTTTGTTTGAGCATTTCTTGGGGGTGCTATGGGCTTCTTTGAGGGTGCTGAAGCACCTCCATGCTCCCCCCAGCGCCGCCTATGGGCCTCAGTATCCTGCCCAAGGATACTTTGGCATGTGGAGGAGCCGGGGATCGAACCATCAATCTTCTGATAAGTGGACAAACCGCTCTGGACTTTCACCCGAGAACCAGCTGTTCTTTACAGTGTGAAACCAAAAGTCATTGGAATTATTTTAATAACAACGTAGTCTGCTAGTATGTTTAGCATGCTACACTAGTGATCATATGACATATATCACATTACGTTACCTATGTTAGTAACAATCATAGTTGTTTAAAGCCAAACCAATAACTTTTTTTTATAAACCTAACCAGACTGTTGTTGCCTAAATGTAAGGAAGTAAACCTGTATTGTGTAATTTGAAAATACACTATGCATGTGACAAACGTAAATTGAGACACCATCCCTGAACATCCAGAACAGATGCAGCAGGGTACCTAGTGTGTCATATTGAGACGTGTAGGTCCACTGACAAAGCAGCAGTATTTGAAGAGTTGGGATGAAAACGGGTTGGTTCATCAGCTAGTTTGTTGCTTTTGAAGCCCTCTGACTTTGCTGTCAAAATGGTAACTGGTACTGTCAGCAGAGGTCGATGACTTGAGAACCAAAACAACAAGATAAAAGACATTAAAACGGTTCATAGAGGTGAAAATGAACTGCTGAGTTAACTGTTGAGTCTCTTTGTATCATTCCATGTCCCATCTCTAATGATTTTTTTCTTTCTAAAAGCAGTTTGTGAAGTGTAAATCACAGGATTGATAACTGATTGGTTGATCCAGTCAGAGCTGATCAGGGGCCTGTATCACGAAGCAGGATTAATGTCTTAGCGAGGTAACTTCAGGGTTAACCCTGGGTTTTCGGTCTCACGAAGCCGGTTCAGTTCTTATCGGGGTAGATCACCATGGTAACTTACTCTGAACGGCTATCCTGCTCCGGAGCAGGGTAAGTTCAGGGTTGAATCTGATCCTATAAAAAGCACCACCCACTGGCCAATCAGCTGTTCGGAAAAAAATGACTCCGCTGACAGAAATGCAGCCCAGTCATGACGGGAAGTTTAATTCATTTGATTGATTTTGATTTGAAAGTTTATTTTGAACATTAAAAAAGAAAAGAAAGCAACAACAACAGACAATGAAAAGATTGTTCAAAAAGGAGTGGAAAGAAGTCGAACTTTCATCCCACCCCTTCATAAGAAAGAAACTGATCATTTGCGGACACTTAATAGCACCATTAATTAGTGCCAACATTTTGTTTTGTTGGAGGAAATGATCCCTGTTAAAGATAATGGGCCTAATTGACAGCTTTGCTGCTGGAAATGTGGAAAGTAGCCTATCATGTCTACACTTCATGGTGTTTGAGGGATTTTCCTTTTTGTTTTTTAAAGAGGGAGACTAGGTATATTTTTGCGCAGCTGTTAATTTCTAACACAGCTCAATATCAGGATGATTTTATTCAGACTATCAATTTGGTGTTGATATGATTTAATTGTGGCGTCAGCTTTAAGCTTTATTGTAGCATATATAACGTTATGACAAAGAAGACCAATTTATCAGACGCAATGATGTTAGACGATAATTGTAATACACGCAATTCATCTGCGCAGCATTGATTTCATGGGATTCAAGGGTGTGATCAGTGTCAGATGTACAGGTACAGGTACTGTAGCTACTTGAACCAGTGATGAGTCATTGGGTTGAGTTGATATCCAGCGTTGTGATACCGATTATCCTGATTGCCATTGTTAGGGTTAGTCAACCCAGGATAGGTCTGGGTAACCCAGGAAAGGTTGATCTCGCTTCGTGATACAGGCCCCAGATCAGATCTGTGGATGAGAGGAGCAACTGCTGCAGAGGCCAGTGAATGCAAACTTTTAGACACCGTGCAATGAATGGTGAACTTTCACTTTCACTGGCATTCTGCTGCTCTGTCTGTGCCCTGAGTATGCTCTGTGCTCCAAGAGTGTGGTGCGATGACGAACTGAACGGTAAATTTATATAATCCTACAGGGCCCCTATTGAAAAGTCCAGCTCCAAAAATAGAAAATCAATATGTGGCACGAGATGCTGATATTGTGGTGGACTGCCAAAAATGAATGTATGTGAAACACAGACTTCAGATATCTTCAGGACCATCAGGCTGAAAAACAAGTAATGAGCGTCGCCTTCTAGTGGAGAGTTTATGTCAAGGCCCTGACATCTTATTGTTTATATGCCGAGGATTTTGTCATTGAGAGCTCAGGCTGAATGAGGAGCAGTTGAAGTTGTTGGCCTGCAAAGCCCACTGTGATCATGTGGTGTATGTGTAAAACAATACACAGTACAACCCTCTGCTCTGTAAACCCATATTTGCTCACTCAACTTTAATGAGGTAACAGAGCATCTTTTTGTAAATATATCATTATGAAAATAATGTGTGTTGCACAGGGTAGTATACACAGTAAAATCAGACTATCAGCGTTTACATAGGTTACTTAGTGGCTTTGCAATCTTTGCAATAAGCTTCTGCCACCGGTGCCGAAATTTCGCGGAAAAAATCTGCTTTACGGCAGCAAACGCTTCATGTATTGCGAAATTGGTCGGTCAGCCAATCAGGGACTGGAGCTTGTCCTTATGAGGAGTTGGGCATAGATAGTTGAGACAGGAGCACAATGGCAGACGGACAAAGTTTGGAGACAAGTGAAAAACGGCCTAGCAAAAGAAAACGAACTCCTCTGAGAAGAGCAAAAAGGAGAGTGATAAAAGAAGAGGAAAAACAAGAGAAAAAACCTCAGTCAGGCGTTCAAGAGATGGAGGGAGCTCTGTGACCAAAGAGGCTTCAAAACCGATGTCCAGCTAGCTTTCTTTCTAATGGATCAGTAAGTAACACGGCTAAATGTTAGCTATCCGAGAGAGGCCTGTACTGTACTGGCTGCTAGTTCATTCCTAGCTGGCCAGCATCGCAAATCGCCGCAACCAGGGAGCGGGTAGCGAGTGTTGGTCGGCTGACATCCTCGTTGCCTTTCTACGGCAGCCCTCGGACAGTGATACCCCCCTCCCTTCCTTCTGTTCTCTTCTCACGGAGGCAGCTATCGACGGACATCGCCCAGCTAAGTGAACACTGAACTTTGTTTCCCATTCAATTTGGGCTCCAACCGGCCGCATCGTTTCCATACGGTACCGTTTATTCTAGAATTGGGACTGTTTATGTGCATATTGGTATAATTCCACTGTGTCTATTGTTGTTTGTACTGATACTGTACAGGAGTGTATCTATGTTTCCCGGGTTCTATGTTCCCCACTTAACCCTGCAAAAAAGGTTCTATGTTCCCCGCTTACACAAAAAAGGTTTTATGTTTCCCAGGTTCTATGTTCCCCGCTCAACCAAGCGGGAAACAGCTTGCACTCAAAACTTTTAGTTTAGTACAATACAGTATCATTAAGGTTTTGAGTACACCAGACACAAATGTGTCACATGACCCTTGTCTGACAGGAATTTTATCTCAGTTTAACACATCTTGTTTTGTTTTTGTTTTAGCATTTAATTCTATGTGATGTGATCAGGGCTGGCCCAAGCCTCCGTGGGGCCCTAAGCAAAATTTGATTTTGAGGCCCTCTATTACTGCCAATAATACTGATTATTGATCATTCACACACCTAGTTATTTCATGTTATACTCTGTCATTACGGATACACTTGGAATACTAGAAGTAGGAACTTTTGGTTGTAGTTAGATTGTAATCCACAGTGATTAAGGCCATGGAAGCAGACAACAGATTTGCAAACTTGCTGAAAAATCTTTCAATTAATATTTGGCAAAGTCAGCAACTCCCCCTACCGGCCACACAGAGAATCAATACATAAAACCTCAAAGAGTAGCCTGGCATGTTTTACCCATTTATGATTTTTCTGAAATGGTAGCAAATTCAGCTACAAGACCAACCTGGGTTTGATTTACACTTAATATTCAAAGTGATATAGTACTAAGTGGGATACCAAATGTCATCTAGGCCAACTAAAAGTAACAAAATAAACCAGTCTTTACTGTAAACACAATCTGCTTTATTATTTTTTGTTTTAAATAAACTGCAACACAGAGGGGACAGTGGGCACAGTGGATGGAGCAAAGGATGGAGATGGACCTAAGATGAAAAACAACAACAAAAGCTAGTCATGTTAGACGTCATATTACACTTGAAAATTATGCTGCTTATTTTCTAGGTAAAAAAAAGTACAGCTATAGCTTGTAATAAGAAAACAATCTGCCAGTGGAACAACTGAAAATTGCTTGAGAAGTTTTGAAATAATATGCATGTAAAAACATGTCCCTTTTCATATGATATCTTATATTAAAAATTATTCATTTCAGAATGTTCTGCAGGACACTGAGCAATTACAAAGGCTGTTTTGTTGTTAACTTACCAGTTAGAGCTGAGGTTGCAGCAGACACAGAGGAGACAGTGGGCACAGTGGATGGAGCAGAGGATGGAAATGGACCTAAGACGAAAAACATGTCCCTTGTCATATAATTGTATCTTATATTAGTATATCTTAATGAGATAATTTGACTAGAAATTAAGTATATATGGTGACAGTTTTTCCCTCACCTGATTCATTAGCCTTGGCTGAGCCTGAGGAGGTGGACTGCCCCTGGGCTGAATCAGTGCCTCCTCCAAAATACTTTAACAGTGCTCCTGGGGAAGTTTCATATAACTCATGAGCATAATAGGGAGTTGATGTAAAAGGAATATGTTTATTTACTCACATAAATTACTATGCTCTGCAGCAAACAATTATCTCAAACTATAAGTTAACTAAGTTAATTCATTAATGGAAAAACATGTTGCTAGCAAATGTCACTGCTTCTGTAATTATTGTTAGTTGTTATTAAACATTTGCTATCAAACGTTGTTATCAAAAAAGGTTGTTTTGATGCCAAAATGCGACCCAGAATATATACACCGAGAATCAACTTATTCAAAGTAGGCTGTTACACAAACACAAAAATGTTAGCTTGAATAGTAAGCTATCTAACCTACCAGTTGAAAGAGAAATTTCTCTAGTTTTGAACTAATGTTAGCAAGCTAAGAGAAATTTCTCTAGTTTTGAACTAATGTTAGCAAGCTAATTTGCTATTATAGGCTAACGTAGTTGGAACAAAATATCAACAATAATTAGGGACTTTCCTAATTTGAGGAAACTTTTTCAAAATCTCCTTGACACCAAACGTTACATTACCAAGGGGGACAGCCCTCCATTCCGAAACCCCGCCGTTCCAAACCACCCCCACTCCGTAACTGATTTTCAAGTCCATATCAAGTTTCCTGCATCAAACACTGCCGCCAGCTCTCTGGCCGCACTCGCACAATTCTGAAATTCGCTGTAGGACAAAAGCTTGAAATGAACGTTCAACTCATTGTTTTTTATTGAAAATATGTCACTGTCTTCATTTATTATGTATAAATTCGCTAGCAGCAAACACATTTAAAAGGAGACGCTTGTCAAGTGTTTTTACGCGTCCTGTCCGTGGTGCTGAAATCCCCACTCCCGGCCGCACTCGCACAACATGTATCCCCGGGGGGGGGATACGTTTTGTCCCCCCCCTCTGGTCAGACAGACTAGTGATAATCTGGCTTCTGGTCGGAGCAAATATATTAAATGCATTTATAAAAGGGAAAGGTGAAATCAGTCAATCTGATTGTTTCTTAACTGTGACATAATGAGCATATACCCACGGCTACAATTTTAAAGCCTTATCACAGCATATCACCAGCTAGAAGCAACGATGTAGGCCTATCTATGACAACAATAAGCCGAGTGGAGCTGTAGTTGCAGGGGGAGGCTGGTCGGAGCGGGTCTGTGATTGAGTGTGTGGCTGATTGGAGGCACCTGTTGACGAACTGTGGGCGTTGTCCCCAATATTCGGAATAGCGGGGCCTTTAGAAAAAATGGGAAACCTCAGCATTACGAAGAATGGAAGTCTATTTTCGGAAAGGCGGGGTTTTGGAAAGGCGGGGTGTAACCATTACCAAGACATGCAAACATCCCTTTATCTTGTTGTTTTTTTCTCTTCTTCCTCTTTCTTCCTTTTTCTTTTTTCTGCCCTGAAGGGTATGTCCTTTTTTGCAACATCATTAAGCCTTCCACCTGCTCCTAGCTCCTTGGATGCGCAGTGCGCACAGCTTAATTGCTCTTGGAGGCCCCCTAGTGGTCATGGGGCCCTAAGCAGGTTCTTAGTTCGCTTATGCCTTGAGCCGGCTCTGGATGTGATCATAATTTAATTTAAACACAGTTTTCTTCAGTTTATGGCCTTAAACACATCTTCTCACAGCATGCTGGGAAACTCCACCCATTTAGCCACAACATGCCACAATATGTTTAGTGCACAATAATTGAGTTGTTTATTGGCCTTAAACTAAGTAGGCCAAATCAGCTTTAGAAATTTTAGTCAAATGAACTCAAAACTCAAAAACTGTTCACTTAACATAAAAAAATATGTCATGCTCACAAGGGATGAGTTTATGTCATTTTGACAATCCGGGGCATTTGTTTAGACTTTACATTAAAATGCTGTGTCATGATGGATTGGGGTTTACAGTGTGGTGATGACATGAACCTTAGTTGATTTTTTTATAAGATTTGTTTTTATTTTAAAGCTGTTGAAAATATATTTTTTCAATCAGCTTCCTATTGGAAGTGACAGTCCAACGTGAATACACTTTTACACACTTATGTTTTTGTTTGTTTCTTTCAAAGATTTCTATGTTTGTGTTTGTGTCTTCTCTCGCTAGTTTGAAGTGGGGAATTGCTTGCTTATGCTGCTAGGGCAACATAATTACATTGCTTATGTTGCCACAGTCAATCCCATTTGATCCAATCACACCCACCCAGTTCTCATAAAGTACGTCAGCTGAGATTTTCATAATTAAAATCTTATTCATGTAACGTTTGCAATGTTTATTATCATTTTATCATTTTATCATAATGATTTAATGTTATAGAAAAATAATGAAGAGAAAAATGTAAAGTTTGTAAATAATTTTACAGGTATTTTTAATATATCAAACAAATATAAAATATTGTGACAAAAAAAACCCAAAACACTCAAACACTCACAGCACTACTGTTTCAAAGACTGACAATGAATTTTGATGCTCAAAGATCGATTTGTTACTCTGTCTGAGCATACCTAGTGACCCCACATGGGGACTCCACCCTAATGTTGAAAAACCCTTTTAAAAGATCATAATTCATAATTGTGAAATTGTATTGTATTTTATGTTTATTTTTTATCTTGTAAAATTGTCATATTAAGATAAGTATCAGTATTAAACATTGCAACACCTAGTCAGTGGCAGACATTAACAATAAGGGTGGTTTATAGATGTAAATATACCGTTTTCTTCTCATTCTCGCAAATGCAAGAATACCTTCAGTCATGCATACATACACACACACACACACACACACACACACACAAACACATGCACAGGGACATCGTCATGCAAAAGTGGGGGAATCCAGGGCCCAGCTGTTTGGGCCTCCACACATGGCCAGTAAAGAAGGGGGAAAGGGAAAGTGGCCCCAAGTAAGTGGGCTCATTGAAGGGTGAAGAGACCCAGGGAGGGTTCCTGAGGCTTGGGGGGGTCTAGCTAAATTATAAGTTTAAGCCTTAGGTGTGCATGTGTGAGTACATGGGGAAAGCATGCCTCCGGTACAAGCCACATCTTTGTGACTATTATGTTTCTGTGTGTAAGTGTTTGTAGCATGTGTGTGTGTGCTCTGTGTGTGTGTGTGTGTGCATCCTGTGTGATCAGGGTTTAATGGCGGCTGCAGCCTCGGTCCCAGCCTCGGTAATGAATGAGCTATTACCTAATGAAATCTGAAGAATGCTTGGCAGCGGCGGGCCAAGTTGGCGCCGCGCACCAGAAGCCTGTTCCAACACGCAGCAGCGATGCCATCGTATTTAGGACTGCCGTTTGTCGTCATGTGAGATGAGGGCCAATGTGTTCTCTGCCCTGATTGTTTGAGTATAGTATCATTAGCATGCTGGCTTTCAATGACTCTTTCATCCCAGAGACAAGTGTTTGTTGAATGCTAACCAGGGTTACGCCGGTCAAAGGCTTTCCAGCACTTGTGATGTAATTACAACACGGACAGCGCATTTTCACACCTTGTTTCCTGTTAGATTTTCACACTGTAACTTAAATGTATGATGATTTCTGTCTAGTCTAGACAGTGAAGTTACACTTGATGGCTCCATTTAAGGTTCATAAGGATTTTTCCCCCCTTTTTCTTAAGGGTGGAGGTATAGGCTCAAGGATGAAAAGAATTTAATGACGCACACATGAAAAGTCATGCACTTTTTTGTACATTAAATCCTGCACTTAACTTTTTTTTTTCTTTTGCTTGGAGGCAGGTTTGAAAATTAGGGGAACAAATCAGTTTGTTTTTTTCCTGGTCTCATACAGTATGATGAAGGTAAGAATGTCCACCCCCTGCTGCACACACACACACACACACACACACACACCATGTTTTCATAATGCTGTAAGGAGGGCCTTAATGTGTTCCACAACTGCTGATGAAAATGTGCCTGAGTGTGTGTAAAAGGGGGTGTGTATATTTGGGCTTGTGTACTCATTCACACACATCCACATGAATGAGTAATTGCATACATTGAGCACATTGGCAAAGGCATGCTACACACACACTCCTCCCCGCGTACCACACACATACACATTAAGAAAGTTTCTCTCTCTGTCTCTCTCATAAACACACACACACACACACACACATAAGAACATAATAAGCAGCATGTGTGTTGTAGAAAAAGTTTGCTTACTTTGTCAATGTCATCATACTGCCCTCTTTTGTCAGTGCGAGTCAAAACAAAAAATAAATCTTTCCTTTCTCTCCCCTCTTCCTGTCAAGCAGCGTTTTACTTTAACCATCATTTAATGCTGCACTGAATGTTTGTATTCTTGTTTGCATTTTTTTTTTTATTATTATTATTACCACTTACGCACACCTACAGTAGTAACTGGTGGCACACAAAGAGTATGTGTGTGTGTATGTGTGTGTGTCTGTACATAAAGAATCATCCAATGACTGCAAATTAGAATGCAAGTGGCAAGGAAAAAAATTACCCTCTGCCCCATGATTTAAATATAACCCTGGTTATATATGCACGGCCAAGTAATTGTTAATCAATAGCGTATTGAGTTTTACATCCAGTCACTAACCTCTGTGGCTTTACTGATCAGCCTGTAGCGTCCTGGTGTCAATCACGTCGGCCAGTGATCATTTAAAGGCGATGTACAGAGATTTTTTTTAAACTCTTATAGACTTGCATTCCCTCATAATAGTCTCTAAACTAAATTCTAAGCCACAAATCAGTTTCTATGTGATGACCAAGCATTAATAAATAGGTGATGAATCTTTCTTTAGTGTTTTAGAGAGCATGGAGAGTGTATTATTTAGGTTTTACCACTTCTTAATGAAATTAAAAAAAAAAAAAAAAACAGACTCACAATCAGACTGTATTACAGTCCTATTTTACCAAAGACAGGAGAGCATACAGCAAGAGCATTTTTTAAATGAATTTTATTGAATTAAAAAAAAAGCAAGAACACTTTTGAATTGTATGGAGTTTATTATAACCATCAATCAACACTATCCTCACTGTTACATTATGAAACAACAGATGCTGTACCTGTACATGTCTACATGTACACTCAGTAATAGGTACATCTAGCTAATATAATGCAGTCTACTTTAAAAAGAAAAGCCAAATTCTATGATTTTACAATGAACAGTTCCAAGATCTATCAGATAAATCCAGGCTACAGCAAACAACTACTGTCAGTATAGATTATGATAATACTTTCTGAATCAATCAAATCACACATCGCACATTAAGAAAAGACAAGTAAATAAACGTGTGTTTTCTTAAGTTGCTTTGTGTGGAGCTGTCTATTCCTGTCCAACACCCCAAATATATTTTGTCACATTAGGAAAAGAGAGGAAACTATTGCTCACAAATCACAAGCTCAGACTTGGGAATGTTTGGTATTTTTGCTGGAAAGATGACTTTATCCGTAATAAAGAGTAGTTGCTGATTAATTTCGCTTGATTGCCTATTTAATAAATTAATGAATTGACTAATAGCTCCAGCTCTAAATCAGATCCAGGATCAGCTTTTTTGACCAAGTATGTGTGTACATTCAAGTTATATGACTCCAGTTTTTTATTGCTGTCAATGATACTTAACTACTATAAACATTTGACTTAAACATACAGATAGATAGATAGATAGATAGATAGATAGATAGATAGATAGATAGATAGATAGATAGTGTAAATGGTGCTGGAATAAATACAGAATGATTAGTGTAACAGTTTGCTTTATATACAGAAGGTAGGTGGAGAGGATAGTATATATGGTGTATACAGTGTGCTTGGATTATGTTTGACAGATATGTACATGTTAACGGTATGTCAGGTAAAGCTTTGTTTGGATCTGTCATGGCACGCCCTGTGACCTCAGCCCCCTGTGTACACCATACACTTTAAAAAAAACAATTAATAGGGTGAGGGGATAACGCTTAAAATAAAAAGGTTTTCAGCAATACATTTGTTTAACATGTTTTAGTGAGTTTGCAACTTATTTTAAGAAGTTAGTTAAAATCAAAAAACATTTTTGAGTAGGATGGAATTAAAATAGATAAGTTAGAATATATTAAATAAAAATGTTTGCTCAAAGCAAATCATGTTGGTTGTACTAAACATATTGAGTTTGTCAGACTATAGAAGACTCATAGGATTTACATCATAAGGCCAGAGTTGGAACTACTTAAAAAGATGCATGCAAATTGTTGTCTCAATTGTTTTCAGTTAAACCAGTGGATTCTTCTTCAGAGTATATATTATGATGCATACGCACAGTTTTGCTCTTAACTCTTGACACCGAGGTACAAGTCATCAAATGTCAAGCTAAAAGAATGTTAATTAGTCGTTTCACTGCCCCCAAAGGCTCAAAATAGATAAGATTTGACATAAACAGAAAGTTGATTATTTGACTTTTTCTAAACTTTATTTTAAATGCAAAAATCCACTAATTGTGCTCCTAAATGCTGGACTGAAAATAAACAGTTTAACTTTTCCTTTTAAAAAGAAAACCCCATGATATTTTATTTTCTAAAGTTGATCAATTTTGGATTCACTTAATTCAAATCAACTATATTGTCACTATACAGGACAGTGAAACATGGTCTTGTCACTCCTACATGATGCTTAAAACTAGACAAACCAAGAGGTGAACGAATATACTCTGTAATTAATGGTAAATTATCTAAGAAAGCAGAGCAGTTTGAAATAAAGCTGAAGAATTTGAACATATATACTGTGTATATTTGTATTAAATTCTTTATAATTTGATAATAATTTGATTGAATAATTGAATCTGTCATCCATCAGCTTCAATTTGAGGCAAAGCAACTATTTCATGTCATGCACTGAAGACATGTCATGACTGGCAGCTAAGGAGGCTGAGAGCTGAATCCTGCAGTCTGTTCCTCACTGAGGGGAGTAGTTTTATAGAAAAGGGCTCCCCCATTGGACACATGCGGTACAGCCCTTCTCTCTCCTCACAGCTCAATCTTTCACATTACAGTGTCACTGCTGTTGGAGTAATTTCCACATGTATTCTTTTGACTGGAGAGAGAGTGGTGGATTTTTGACCCTATAATCCAGCTAAACTGTGGCATCAATCAGAAGAACCTTTAAAGCAGTCAGAGGCAGGTTCAGTCTGCTCTAAGCAGTCGTGGCATTGATTGAAAGCTCCAGGAAAGGAGGAAAGGTGACAGCGGAGAGGCCCGACTAGTTGCTGCAACTGCCTCCACATGGTATGGGGTCATTCACACTTCTTGGAAATGTTTTGATGCAGGAAGTCAGAGAGAAGCTAGACATGCAATCACCTGACGTGTTACAATCCCAGGATTTTATCTTCAGTCCCTCAGAGGTCCCTGTAAATTCACAATCCTCTTACTGGTCATTGCTTCTTGCACCGCTAATGCCATTAAAAATACAATCCACAGCGGTTTATCCACTTAGGAGGACAATGGCTCTCATGAGCTGACCGCTGGGATTATATAGAGTAAATCCAGAGGGAGCAAGAGGTGAGAGTGATCTGTGGCTACAGACAGGGATGCAGATTTTGGGGGGTTCTTTATCTTACGGTGTCTGAGTTTTTAGAAACTCATTGGAAATTCAGATGTGGGATTAGGAGAATAGCTTGAAAGGCTCAGAAAGTCATACTGTACATTTTTTTCCAGTTTGGACAATAAATCCACCTGACTTTGATGTTTTCTGTATGATTTATATGTCCTTCTGTGGCTAATCCCGTTAAAATGTGTAAATCTGAGTGAAGAACCTATCTAATCAACATATCCTTATGGAACTGTTCATATGACATCCTACAAAAATGCACACACAACTTTTTGTATAATATCCAACGAATAAGTGCCTAAAAATGACATATCATCCTTAACGTACAGTTATGTAATTAACGTAAAGTTACAGAGGTTAGGTTTAGACAAGTAAGGTTACTGTGATGAGGCTTAGCAGAAGAAACATGACGAGGACGTTCCCTGACTCAAAGTTTACTCCACTCAGAGTTCACGTGGTTCTGAACACACAACTCCAGGGGAAAGTATACGTTTTTGTGACCCATCCACCAACCCAACCTCCGTCTTTCAAGCGCTTGGGACTGCTTCCTTGTTTACTCCCGTCACTCAGCGCATTGGTCACATGATTTTGGGATATGTATGAATTTGCATTACTTTTTGTAGAAAAACACATGAACAGTTTATGAGAACAGCCTGATCTAATTACTATGCTCTTGTACAGCAACTCACAAGAGATGCAAATCATCTGAGATTAGGGTAGAAAAGGAAATATTTTATTTATGTGAGTTTAAACACAAATCTCTTCGCTAAAAAAACTTCCATCAAACCCTTTAAGGGACCTGCATTCTGACTATTTGCACTGTATGATTGTTGTTTGAAATACATATAACTAACTGGCTAATTGTATTGCACAAACCAGATGACAGTACTGTAGTTTAACTTGTATGCAGTGACTCCTAATTTCTATTTTTACACCTATTTACACACATAATAGCAACATCACTGCTGTTTATCCTTGTCTTGCTTTCTTTGTTTAGCTCTAGGTCTGTGTTCATTTCCTTCCTGTTAGTTTGTTTTTTGTATTCTCTGTACAATGAGAGCTAGTGAAAAATGGAGTCAAATTCCTTGTTTGTGTTGGCATACTTGGCCAATAAAAGGGATTCTGATTCTGCTTTCAGGAGGGTAATGCACACTATGGCAACTGCAGGGCCCTATAATCTCCTTTCCCCTCTCACATACTGTCATTATGTACAGTTTTTCTTTGCTGGTGGAGAGTTAAATAATGGATGGAAAGACTGATACCACTCTTAAACCGTATGTACCTGTTATATAGAAGCTACACCCAGCAGCTGGCAGCTCCACACAAAGACTGCAGGCAGGGGGAAACAGTTAAAGCTCACCATGTCATATCTTGCTTTAATGCGTGCAAAAAACCCCGACACATTGTGGTTTTACGGGGGTGGGGTGGGGGGTAATGTGCTGGGCTCTTTCTGGGCCAAGAGCAGTACCTTTCTGAAGTCTTTCAAAGGATGTTTACAACTGACACAACCTTTTGGAAAATCATTTGCCTTCATTTTCTCTTACAAATAAGTTTGGCTAACCTGTCACCACATTCCCAGATCTCAGCAGTTAACAAATACATAAATTGGCCCAAACTACTCAACATAAGTTCTCCTTAAGGTTAGACTCTCCTCTGTTACATCTAAGGGCTTACATTTGAACTCCACACACAGTCCAACTACGGTCACTACCTTTTCTAAAGGCTGCCAGCTTAAGCTCACTGATTACCATCTTAAATCCTGCTTATTTAATCCATTAAAAACCCTGAAGAATAAAAACGACACATTGTGTTTTGGGGGTGGGGGGTTCGTGTCAAACTATTGCTTGGCCAAGAGCAGTACCTTCCTGTAGTCTCTCAAAGGATGTTTACACACGTACAACCTCTTGGAAAATCATTTTGCCTTAATCTTCTCTTCCAAGTAAATTTGGCTAACCTGCCACCACATTCCTAGATCTCATCACTTAACTAATAAATAAAAAATGGCCAAAACTACTCAAGATAAGTTCTACTTAAGGTAAGAATCTCCTCTGTTACATCTAAGGGCTGATATCTGAAGTCAAAACAGTTTAACTGTGGTCAGGAAAGACCACAGTTAAAAAGGAAAGGCTGCCTGTTCCTGAATCTTTTCCTTTTTTCTCTAAGGGGAGCTTTTACAGTCTTTGTGTCATCCCATGTTCTTTGTTGTTGTCAGCAGCACATCATAGACATTGATGGTACATGCTAAAGGGCTCTCAGAGGACTTGTGGTCTGAAGAGCTTCAATAAGAGAGTTCAAGGACCAGCTAAAGGCCTCTTGACCTCCCCTCCCTCTTTTCTCTGTTATTACCAGCTCATATTTTCCAAGCCTTGTGTGTCACATGTGTCAAACGGAATTCAAGCATTAATCCGCCACTGCTATGGTGGGCGAAGTCCTTCACAGAGAAGCCAAGCTGTTGGACACTGAGCCCTTTGACGGCGATGCCCGCCATAGACAAAAGGGGCCTCTCTTCCGCTGTCAAGATAACGCCACAGCAGCTATTGTAAAGTCACAAGGCTATTGTGTAGTTGATTTCTCCGCCGGTTTTGCAAAGGCCCGCACAGTACAGTAGACACAGAGAGACACACTCCAGCAGAAACACACACAAAGACGACGAGAAATGTGACAGAATTGGACGCTTCTACTCCTCTGAAGACGCTACTCGGAGGAAAAAAGACGGGACAGAGGGGGGAACAAAAGAGGAGCGTTTCAAAAAACACTTCTGAACGCTCAGATCAAAGGCAGCCGAGGAAAGAAAAGCGTGTGTGCAGAGAGGAAAAAAATAAAATCATAAATAGTGGGTAAACAAGGCGAAATGGAGTGAGTGGTTGAGCGAAGCTGGGAAAGAGAGGTTTCATAGCATCTTAACCACGTCCACAAGGTGTCTTTCTCGCTGCACACACGAGGCCAGGTTATCGCATGGTAGAATTGACTTTTCTCCTGGTGTTGTGGAAGGCCGGCAGGTGTTTGTGTGGTGCAACGAGGCAGCTGCAGCAGAGTGAGGAGATAACAACCAGGAAAACAAGCCCACCTCCTCCTCCACCTCCTTGTCTTCCTTTCTTCGCTTTCGTTTTTTTTTTTTTCTTTTGTGAGGGGGGGGGGGTGCTCTCACGGCAGCGACAATCAGACAAACCCACAAGGTCGCCTCTTTCTCTCACCAGAGTGGTACCACAAGGCCGCCATAAGAGACCGATATCCACCCCAGTACTACAGTCATTTGTCCCAGTTGAGAGGAAGGGGCCGGAGACATTTTGCGGAACAGGCAAACTGGGAGTTTAAATTTTGCACCTTGTTTTCTACAAGCACCTTTCTTTTCCACTTATTAGAGCAGGAGACTATCATCACTACTGTGCCTGCCTGTGTGTGTGTGTGTGTGTGTGTGTGCGTGTGTGAGCATGCCTGGCTCTGTGCTCATCTATAATTCTGTTTACTTCCTTAATACAGATGCAATTTTCAACATTTTGATAGTTAAGAAATCATTGACTTTTTTATATAGTTGACAAATTACAGTTTTGTTTTGGTTGGTTGCACACCATCACTCACATTTTGTCTTTATAATATAAAATAGACTGATGGTGCATCACTGTCTCTCCCATGTCACTTTCTAGTGATTATCGGCAGCAGTGGAAAGAAATACTTTCTGAATATTAGAGCTGAGAGGTCAAATTTACAAATTATTATATATATTATTTCCTAAAAGACACATTTAGCCTACTGTTACCTGAAGGTTGTGCATTTGAGATTATCTGTGCAGGGAGACAATTTTATGGCACATGTTAGACATCTGTAGGTGTTTTGTGTCTGAGTGAGTGTATGTGTGTAAGTGTTCAAATGTAGTTACATTTATTCATCAATTGTGAAGTTGGGAAACAAAAGAGTTTGAAGTTTTAAGCTGGCTGCATTACAGATACAATGTAAAACATCTGTTTAATGCCATCATTGGCACAGAACATTCCTAACAATACATAATTAAAAAAATGCCTTTAGCAAATCTTCAGTGAATGCAGGGGGAAAACATGTTATCTTCAAACAAAATATGGTATTTTAGTCTTATCGTCAAAGGTTGTTTTTTTGTTTTTTCAGAAAAAACAACATTTTTGACAAAATTATAACTAATGGCTTCACTTACTTGCTCTTTCAAAAAAGATAGTCTGTTCAAGTCAGTGCTTAATTAATACAAATAAATGTATTTAAATGTGGGATTTAAAGGGAACTAACCACACCAAATCATGTGAATTCCGCCAGAGTCAGAAGCTAAGTTAGCAGCTTCTGCCATGGTTCTCTATTAGGGTAGTTATCTTTTCTTTTAGCAGAACTAATTTGGCAGTTTTTTGGCGGGCTTTTTTGGCGGGCTTTTCTTTTATCCATTATAACTGCATTTAGAGACTGCCTCATTTATGAGGGACAACAAACTGAATGCCAAGATGTAATATTATCATACTTGATTTGTGCACATGTTCTAAATGCTGAGGGGGACATGTCCACTGCGTCATCCCTTAAACCTGTGGCTAACACGGGACATGGTTATCCCACCAGCAAGCATTACCTTGTTTTAGCTCTGGTTTTTTTTTTTGTTTTTTTTGCATAATAAATAATTAGATGCCGGGTGGTAGGTGTTTGCAGTTTAGCTTAGTTTTTAGACCATTTTGCCAATTTTACATTTTGTTTTTACAAAAAAAAAAAAAAAAGATTTCAGTGGTTTTTGTGTGATAAAGGAAATGTCCAAAATGTCCCATTCTGGTCTAAATTAATATGTGTGTTGACTTTGTAGGACAAAACAGATAAATGCTGAACTCTGATTTTTTTTTTTTTTTTTTTTTGACTTTCTTGACTTCATCCACTTTAGGTGAATTGAAAACACACTTTTTTGTGTTCAGACTGCTGCTTCCTCCTGTGAATATGCTCTGTACTCACTGATAGAATTACACCCAGATTCCACTTTTGATCACAGAGGGGAGGCAACAATAACACATAATGAATACACCCACCTAATAACCAGATGCTGGAAACACTCCTCACACAATTTAGCCATTTCACAATCAAATGGGAGCTTCTCGGGGGCAAATTCTCTTAATAGCACTGCGATACAAATTGACCACGCTGGAGGAACGGCAACAAAAACACACTTCCCCATCAGACTTAAGCTTTCCAGGTACAAAAGAAACAATCAGCAGTATGCAGTTTTGGGGCTGCAGGGTTTCTGAAGTTTCTTTTTTTTTTTTGGCTGACCTCAAACAACAAACTCCTACTTGTGAGACAAAAAATGTCTGAACACACGCCTACCTGCTGCATCTGACTGCATGGCAGATTAACAGCTGTTGTGCAGATGCTGCTGCAGCTCAATGCACAAAAAGATATTGTTTGCTTTGTTTTAGCTGATGATTTAAGGCTAATAAACAGTCACTCTTTCCTTATCCTGTATTGTTTTTTACCCATGCATTGCATTGTCAGACTGAAAATCCAACATAATTGATATATCTTTCTCTTCTTTTTCCTTTTTTTCCCTCATAGCAAAGGCAGTTCAATTATTCAATCTCTTGACTACCGAGAGAGAGAGAGAGAGAGAGAGAGAGAGAGAGAGAGAGATCCTACATGACACAAAGCCTTAACACACACTGTCACAGTTAATGGAAGGAGCAATCAAATATTTTACAGAAAACCAAATATGCAGATGTGTCGGCAGCAATTTAGCAAGACATATTTTAGAGCACGAGATCCGCGAAAGGAGGGGAAGAGAGAATGGGAGAAAAAGAAAATGATACCGGGAAAAATTGAATGAGACATTTGATGAATATTCGCCCATTGTTCCTAGGAATGTAAGTCGCCACCTTCTTCAGAGGATCGGAGGAGGAAATAAGTCAAGCTCCTCGGAGCGCAGGGTGTGGCACATCGGCATTAAGTGGCGTAATTAATAGTATTCTCACATATCTGGAGAAGTTATTAGGGTGCACCTAAAGAGGCACTCGAATTGCACTTCAAGATTTGTCACTTCTAGCAGTCGTTTAATAGCTCATTTGAAACTGTTGACCCCAGTTAACAGAACAAGCCCATTTGAGCTTTTAGTGAATTAGTTCAGATTTAAATGGGCTAAATTAAATCCTACTCTCCTGCACACACACACACACACACACACACACACACACACAGAGGCATTTTCATCTTAAAACATCTCCAATTAACTTAATATTTGCAGCTTATTATCATAAAAGAATAACTGCATTTAAAGTCAATACAGAACATTGTGACATTTATCTTTTTCTTCATTAATTTCATCCACACAACTTTCCTCTCCTATCTCTCTCCTGGTATCTACCTGCAGACATTTTAATGTACAGATAAAAGAAATAAAAGATAATCTTTGATAAGCATCCACTGTCGAAAATAACCTGAAAATATCAGCAAATGTCACATGTAGGGGGGAGAAAAATAACTCGATATAATACACTTGAGGAAATATTTGCCAATCTAAAAATTTCATATGGTAAATGTTAACAGTGAAACAGTGCGCTGCCAATAGAATCCAATTAAAGAAACCCTCGCAATGTTTTTGAAGATTTTCACAGGAATGCCAGCAACCGGAGATATCGGTGCATAAATTAACTGCAGCGGACTTAATTACACAGGAGGAAAGCAAGAGGTAGAGAGAAAGAAAGAAATGTGGGCAAACAGGGAGGAATGGAGGTGTGGATATTTTTTTTCTCTTTTTACACAGATAACTCGAAGTTAAAAAAAAAAAAAAATCTCGGAGACACTCACCCTGCTTTAGGCTCCTCCATCTGTTTCTGCCACACACATATACTCACAGCACTAAACACATACTCTTCATTTGGCCCTGCCGTCCAGCAGAAGCAGGTTAAAGGTGTCTCCTCTCGTGGTTCTGGTCGTCCCTCAGTCTGGAAATTGTCTTTTTGAGAAACACAAACACACACACACACACACACACATACATACATACATACATACATACACACACACACACACTCGTATCAGCTGTCTTAAGCAAAGAATATAAACAGACTTCCAATGTACCTCCTAAATTCAGCCTCAGAAGTTTGTACACGACACAAAAAAGCTGCATGTCCCCCCTCTGTGAATCAATTTCTTTCTTTTCTTTACTTCTTTTTCAGTAGTAGGGAAGGGGGGAGGGGGTCTTGTTTTATGCTTTGCACATAAATGTGATGCATAGACTCTGCTAGCTCATATCTGCCTGCATTGTATGTGGGCGGGTGTAAATCCTCATCTTCCTGTATATCCATTAGTAATGCAACACTCTAAAAATAAAGTGCGCCCCGGCGTATCAGTGCCTATGAACATGTTGCCTGTGTAATCACATTTTATATACTTCTTTTTTATCTGTTGTTGGAGAGAGAGAGAGAGAGAGACAGAGAGACAGAGAGGAGGGATGGAGGGGAGTTTTGCAGGTGTCTCTGTGGTGGATTGCGGCTGCTGCAGCTCTGCATGGGTGTATAGATGGCGGTGATAGGCCAATTGTGAACACTGGGGTTTTACCTTCTTACCAAAAACTAGTATTATACCAGCAAGATGGGCTATATTGTGTAAGGTGAGATAAGCCCCCCCCCACCCCCTTCTTTTTTTACCCCAGTTCTCCTCCATCCCTCCATCTTCTCCTCTTACTCGCTGCCGCACTGACACAAATCAGCATGCTTAGAATAAACTGCATAAGTTATCAGCTCCTTGGAAAGCAACGCATAAGGGGAGAGCAGCGGCAGAAAAAAAGAGGAGACAGAGAGAAGGGAGACTTCTATCACTTAATGAAAAATAGCATCCCTTTTGGACAGAACTTCATAGGGCTGCAATCAAGCCCTGGCCCCCACTTCTTGACGTGCAATCCAGGCAAATCAAGTCAGCATCTATTAATAATATTTCCCTGGCTCCTTTCATTCCAGCGCGTGTCCTACCACTGTCAACGCTGTGATGGAGCACTGCCTTTATCTCCACCCCGGCCTGCTCTGTCACAGTGATAAACAATTCTAACAAGAATCAGAATAAAGATCTCCCCAGTAGACTCCCGGAGATAGAGGGGGCCCTTTTTTCTCATTTTCTAGACGGCAAAATTTAATCTAGTGCCTAGCCCCCCCTCCCACCCCCCACCCCTTTCACATACACATATACCCCACCCAAATTCCCCCCTTTCTTCTCCCCTCCCTCGTTCCTCCTTCTTCCTCCTCTACCGCCCTCACCATCTTCCTTTTTTTTCTCCTCTTCCTTCTTCCCCACTCTTTTTTTTCAAGCGTCACATTCAAAGAGATGCAAATTTTCTCAGAGCTAGGACCTGATGGAGTTGGAGCGCAGAGTGAATGTCAAAGGGGGTGGAGGAGTGGAGTGGAGGAAGTGTATGTGTGAGGGTGGGGGGACGTCAATCCGTTAGTCATTGGTTGGCTCGTTCCGACACTGAATC
Source organism: Epinephelus moara (assembly GCF_006386435.1). NCBI lineage: Eukaryota > Metazoa > Chordata > Actinopteri > Perciformes > Serranidae > Epinephelus > Epinephelus moara. Next base: position 38,532,788 of record NC_065519.1, read on the forward strand.
AGGATGAATTGTTGGTGGAAAAGGTGGGGCTTGTGTCCTAACATCCAGAGCTGGACAGCTGCCCTCACCTTCCTCCTGGAAGGAAGGAAGGAAGGAAGGAATCAGCAGCATCACCACCGAGCACTACATTAAGATGGAAGTGAGGGCTCCTTTCTTCCTGCATGGGTTGAATATTTTGCCACTGTCTCTACATTTAGATGGTGAAACTGATGGAGATGATGAAATACTAAATGTTAAATTGTAAGCACAAATGTGAAGAGCAAAGTTTCATGAAGTGAGTCTCACAAATACATTAGCTTGGAGTAAATTCATCCTTTGGGGGGTTTGTGTGTTGAAATAGTGTATTAAGAAATAATGGTATGGCAGGCTGTTCTCATGAACAGTTCCTATGGTATCCTACGAAAAGTAATGCAGCAAAATCCAAAAATATCCCACATAATGATGAGCCAGTAATTTATGCAGAACCCATGTAATTTGGAAAGCCGTGATCACGTGACCAATGCAGTGATGGGAGTAAAGAATGAGGCCGGAAGTGGTCTGGTAAGAAGGCAAGTTGGGGTTGTGGATGGGTCACAAAACTCAGGACTTCCCCCTGCGACTTTCCCAGTGTTTGGGGCTGTGTAAACTTTGAATCATTTTAAGGTATTAAATTATCATTACCATGTTTTGATGTAACTTGCCTAAAGACACCCAACTTATGTTTTTTTTACCTAAACCTAACCACAGTAACTCTATGTTAAGTACATAATTTTACATTAAATACGTAACATCATTTGTGAGGCGCTAATTCGCAGGATATCATATGAACCATTATATAAGGATATGTTGGGTATGGACAGGAGGTACAGGGTTAAAGTATCTATTCACATTATTGAATTCCAAACAGTTCCCAATTCATTACACATGCTTTTCAAACATAATGAAGACTTTAACCCAAACTTTACAGCTGTACTAATCAATATTTTTATCGAAGCAATGAGTCAATTGATTGTTTGTAGGCATTGCTTACTTAGCAACTTTGCACTTCCCCTCAGGGCTTTAGCATCTTTCAGCTCTCTGTTTTGGTTTTATGACCCCAAAGCTTTACTATTTTGGTACGGTCTCACTGCTGCCATCAACCATCAGCACGCAGCTGGTTTTGTACATATGTCAAGCCACTAAACATCCAAACCCAAATAAGCAGATGTCTGCATATGTATGCAGAATCTGTAGGTAATGGTCACAATCACATTAGAGCAGGCTTTGGTTTCCTGCAGGTAAACAGTCTGTATCGAGAGCAAAAGAGGTGAAACACGCGCTGAAATGCATTCTTAGAACACAAACTGCCACCTACAACCGTGGAAATACACTGGACCTTATCTTTACAAAGGGTATCAATGCTGATGTTTCATCTATTTTACAGGTTCCAGTTTCTGATAACTCTTGTATCTTTTTCACTGTTTCCTCCTGTACTCCAATAAAATGTCCAGAGACCGATACATGTACTTATAGCCGCATTGACACCAATGCCAAGTCTTTACTGGCTGAGCGTTTACCTAATGCACTGGACCACTGTAATGCAAATTGTAATGATTCCTTTGACACTTTCACAGACAATCTGAATAGTGCATAGCTTGATTTGCTTGACTCTGTGGCTCCTCTCACAACCAGAAAACGCACTCGGACTAAATCGGCACCATGGTTTTCAGATGGGACCCGTGCACTCAAACAAGCTTGTAGAAGACTTGAACATAGGTGGTGCAAGACCAAATAAGAGACAACTCACCTTGCCTGGGTTGAGAGCTTCAGCACCTATAAACATGCGCTTTCAGCTGCTAGCATAGCATACTTCTCTCACCTGATTAACACTAATAAAAATAATCCACAGGTTCTGTTTGATACTGTTGCTAATCTCACACAGAGGACCCCCACAAATACCTCCTCTTTCAACGTGAATGAATTTCTGAGCTTATTCACAAATAAAATTGAGTCAATTAGGGATAAAGTCAATGGTCCGCACCCCTCTGATGGCACTGAACTCTTGAATACTCTGACCATGGCAGGCACTAAGACTAGGACCAACTGCATTCTCTCACAGTTTGAATTACTTTTCCCTGAGGCCCTTAACAACTTGGTAACTGCTTCTATATCTACAACCTGCATATTATTATTGGTATCCAGGGGACAGCATTGTTATGGTTTCACTAATACCTATCAAACAGAACCCAACATGTCAGTTACAACAATATGATCTCCGAATTCTCAGATGTGAAGTTTGGTGTGCCCCAGGGATCAGTCCTCGGCCCTATGCTTTTTTCCATTTACATGCTTCCACTGGGTGAGATAATTCGGAGATATGGTATTGATTTCCACTGCTACACTGACGATACACAGCTATATGTACCCATAAAACCAAATGACACCTCTCAATTCACAAATCTAGAAACATGCCTGTTAGAAATTAAAAAATGGATGAACTTAAATTTCCTACTGCTGAATGCAGATAAAACAGAGCTGTTGGTTGTAGCACCAGCAAATTGTAGTCACCAGTGCGAGAACCCAAGCATTAAGTTTCCTTTTTTTTAATTAGAGAGAGGCCGCTTTATCAAATCCGCCCACTTTGGCCAGATAAATACGAGTGCGCTCGGTGCGGCTCTGATGCCTGTAGTGTTTACTCTCTTGTCTCTCTTGTGCGCTCTTGTGATTCCTCGTTTTATTCCTCTTGTTACACTTGTTACTTTCTTGTATTTCCGTCCTTTTGTAATGTCCACTTTTTGTATACTCTCGTGTTGTGCTTTTCTTCATTTTTAGTCTCGTTTTTATGTTTGCGTACGCTCTTTCGTTTTTACTTTATTTAGCTCATGCGTAACTCTTTTGTGCTCACGAGCAAAGTCATTTTAAACTTTTAAAGTTTGCTGAGCCAGTTTTCTTTTATCTCCAGTGTTTTCAACATTTTTGCGCGTTAATAATATCCGCTGTGAGGGTCATAAGGACAGAGGGATGTTGTATGCTGTAAAGCCCTGTGAGGCAAATTGTGATTTGTGATATTGGGCTTTATAAATAAAATTGATTGATTGATTGAATAATAACTTTGACAACAATATCGAACGGCCAACGATATTGTTTTCATCATTATTATAAGCGAGTAATCAGAACGAAGTAGACGAGCACCTGCCGACCAACCTCTTCACCCCAGATTCATCGGAACCAGCGGCTGCCAGCCACTTGCCACAGTGGGTCTCGTGCCAAGCCCAAAGGCTTTCTGCAGCGTAAGGCTACCAATCTGGGGTACCCACTGGACATTGCAGACTCAACCGCTCCCACACTGCTGTGAGACAGCCTGTTTCATTCTGCTGGAAAGTCCGGGAGCTGCGAAGCGACAGTCCGGGGCCCCAAGAGGAGCTTCACCTGTGATCCCTGCTGCCAAAAAGTAGGCAAAGAACTTCCATAACTTGAGTGAGTCGCTGTGCGGTGAAGAGTGAGGTCGAGCAGGAGGCTTAGTTAATTATCCTGATCTTAATTTGGGTTTCATTAGGTGAATAGTTTTGTTCATCCCTGCGTTCCCAATTTATCTATATCCACACACTCTGTCCCACTATCGCCAAACTAAATAACTCACACAAGAGTTACTTCTCATTTCATTCCAGTTAGGTACTGTTGATTTTGTGTTGTGTCATATAATTATCATTTGCTATTCATTTATTCAGTTGTTACATATTTAGCTTAAATAAATCTTCATTTATCGCCAAGTCGTTGTATGTGTATATATCTTTTGGACAGGAGCTGAGATCACTGTATAGAGGATTCATAACCCAGATATTGAGATTGATTCATTATTGATAAGCATGCTGACGAATTAATAAGTGACTTACGGAGTTATTCATTTGATTAGTCACTTCCCTCATTAGGAGGGTGGTGCCCCAAAATTTTATTACAATTTTATTGCAAATATTCTCAAAGAGGTATTTCCCCTACAGCCTACACATAAAAACAACAACCTACATGGTGTCGAAAGCCAAAGAAAAGAGGTGGGTTTTAAGAAGACTTTTAAAATGAGAGAGTGAGGAGGCCTGTCTAATGCACAGCGGCAGTTCATTGGAAAGTTTTGGTGTTGCAACAGCAAATGCTCGATCCCCTCTGAGCTTAAGCCTAAATTTAGGCACCGTCAGGAGCAGCTGGTCAGTTGACCCGAGAGATCGACTGGGTGTATAGGGGTGCAGCAGCTCAGAGAGGTAGGGTGAGGCAAGACCATTTAAGGCTTTAAAAGCAAATAAAATTATTTTAAAATGAATCCTCAAATGGACGGGCAGCCAGTGGAGTGCAGCTAAAATAGGTGAAATGTTCTCATACTTTCTTGTGCCAGTTAAAAGACGTGTAGCAGCGTTCTGTACCAGTTGAAGACGAGCAATGGAGGACCCACTAACCCCCATATAAAGTGCATTACAGTAATCCAGCTGAGTGGTCACAAAGGCACGTATTACTGTCTCAAGTGCTTTCTCTGAAGGACTGGTTTTATTTTTGCCAGCTGCCTTAACTGGAAGAAGATAGATTTCACCACAGCTTTAATCTGGCTGTCATTCATAAGGTCTGTGTCCACTTTTATCCCCAGATTATTTACAGTTGGCCTGAGATACTATGCCAAGGAACCCAGATCAACTAGGGGGGTCACAGAGGTGCCACCAAAGACCATCACTTTGGTCTTTTTCTCATTAAAATTTAGGAAATTTAAAGCCATCCAGGCTTTGAGGTCATCTAGACACTTAAGCAGTGGCTTAACAGTGGAGGAGTCAGTCTTTTTAAGGGGCACATACATCTGACTGTAATCTGCATAACAGTGAAAAGAAATGCCATGCTACCTGAGAAAAGTGGGAGTAGATAGAGAGAGAACAGAATAGGGCCTAGCACAGAGCCCTGTGAGACCCCACATGAGAGAGGAGCAGTGGGGGACACGGAGTCACCAAGGCTGACACAGAGAGTCTGATGTGACAGGTAGGACCTGAACCAATCAAGTGCTGTGCCACTGATGCCCACCCACTGCTCCAAACGAGCAATCAGGATTTCATGGTCCACTGTGTCAAATGCTGCAGTCAAATCTAAAAGCAAAAGGATAACACAGTGACCAGAGTCAGTAGCTAAAAAGATGGCATTAAAGAAAAAAGCGCTGATTCTGTGCTATGCAATGTTTTAAAACCGGATTGGAAAATTTCGAGAATTTCTTTTTTTTTTTTCATTTAAAAAGTCCATGAGCTGAGAGTAAACCATCTTCTCTAAGATTTTAGAAAAGAAAGGCAATTTAGAGATTGGCCTGAAATTAGCCAAAACAGTAGGATCCAGCCCAGGTTTTTTTTTTATCAAAGGCTGCACAACTGCATGTTTAAAATTTACAAAGACCACTCCTGAGGACAGACTGCTATTAATAATTGTGAGAATAGATGGCCCAACAGTGAGGAAAACCTCCTTAAAAAGTCGGGGAGAGACAGCATCATTCAGAGAACCTGATGGCTTCAAATGACCCACACTCTCCTGCACAAAGGGCAGGGTCACAGGCTCAAACCTGTCAAAAACAGCAGGGCAGGGGACAGACACTGAAGGATCATGAGCAGGAAGGGGAAACAAGTGCTCTGGTAGCAGTGACTTTATCAATAAAGAAGTGAAGAAAGTTTTCACACACAGCAGGGGAGGCCTCAATTCCGACAGTCTGTGGTGCATTCAGAGCAGAGTTGATAACTTTAAACAACACACGAAGCTTATGACAATTTAACATAACCATATCTGAGAAATATTTTCTTTTAGCCTCTTTCACAGTGGATAGGTAATGATGCCAGAAATCCCTCAACAACATCAACATTTGAAATGACACTTGCAGCTTGTCCTTTTTCCACTTGCACTCAGCTCTACGACACTCCTGTCTGGCAGTGCGGGTTGTTTCATTAAGCCAAGGCTCTGATTTTGCTTTATGTTTCCTGGTCTTTAATGGAGCTGCAATGTCTATGGCAGTTTGACAGGTGTCAAGAAACCATGAGCTAAGAGCCTCTGTATCACCACACACAGATTCAGGAATGACGCAGTTCTGACTGAAAGCAGCTGAGAAGTGACCAGCAGTGGAAGGGTTAATAACTCGGCATCTGCGAGCAGTAGCGTGAGGTTTGACTGTGCTACAGCAGATAGCAGCTTCAAAAAGTACAGGCACATGATCAGAGAAAAAACCTCACAGGCCAAATCATATGATAAAACAAGATCAAGTGTGTGTCCACTTTAAATAAAGTTTGATTGATTGATTGATTGATTGATTTATCAGCTATTGTCTAAGATCCATCCATCCATCCATTTTCATCCACTTATCCGGGGCCAGGTCACAGGGGCAGCAGGACGAGCAAAGCACCCCAGACATCCCTCTCCCCAGCAATGCTTTCCAGCTTCCCCTGCGGGACCCCAAGGCATTCCCAGGCCAGACAAATTGTTTTTCTGTGTCTACCACGGGGCCTCCTACCAGTGGGACGCGCCCGGGACACCTCCAGCGGGAGGCACCCAGGAGGCATCCTTGTCAGATGCCCAAACCACCTCAACTGACCACTTTCGACACGGAGGAGCAGTGGCTCTATTCTGAGCTCCCTCCGGATGACCAAGCTTCTCACCCTATCGCTAAGGCTGTGCCCAGCCACCCCACAGAGGACACTCATTTCCGCCACTTGTCCGCTGCCATCTTATTCTTTCAGTCACTACCCAGAGCACATGACCATAGGTGAGGATTGGGATGTAGATGGACCAGTAAATCGAAAGTTTCACCTTCCGGCTCAGCTCCCTCTTCACCACAACAGACCAGCATAGTCCCTGCATCACTGCAGAAGCCATACTGACCCGCCGATCCATCTCACGCTCCATTCTACCCTCACTCATGAACAAGACCCTGAGATGGAGAACTCCCTCGCTTGAGGTAGTAACTCTCCCCCAACCCGGAGAGGGCAATCCACCGGTTTCCGGCAGAGAACCATGGCCTCTGACTTGGAGGTGCTGACTCTCATCCCAACTGCTTCACACTCAGCTGCAAAATGCCCCAGTGCATGCTGGAGGTCACGGTGTGATGGAGCCAACAGAACCACATCATCTGCGAAAAGCAGAGATGCAATTCTGAG
>NC_065519.1:38539995-38551422 GCF_006386435.1 Epinephelus moara
ACCATGGCCTCTGACTTGGAGGTGCTGACTCTCATCCCAACTGCTTCACACTCAGCTGCAAAATGCCCCAGTGCATGCTGGAGGTCACGGTGTGATGGAGCCAACAGAACCACATCATCTGCGAAAAGCAGAGATGCAATTCTGAGGTTCCCAAACCGGACCCCTTCCTCCCCTCGGCTGCGCCTCGAGAGCCTGTCCATGAAAATCACAAACAAGATTGGTGACGAGGAACTACCTTGGCGGAGGCCAACACCAACCAAGAACGTGTTTGACTTTACACCTAGTATGCGGACACAGCTCTCACTTTGGTCATACAGGGACCAGATGGCTTGTAGCAGTGAGCCTGGCACCCGTACTTCCGCCATACCCCCCACAAGACCCCACGAGGGACGCGGTCATAAGCCTTCTCCAAGTCCACAAAGCACATGTAGACTGGAAACTGCAAACTCCCACAACCCCTACAGCAGCCTCGCAAGGGTAAAGCGCTGGTCCACTGTTCCACGGCCAGGACGGATCCCATATTGCTCCTCCTGAATCTGAGGTTCGACAATCGGTCAGAGCCTCCTTTCCAGCACCGTGGAGTAAACTTTACCCGGGAGGCTGAGCAGTGTGATACCCCGATAGTTGGAGCACATCCTCCGTTCCCCTTTTTTGAAGATGGGGACCACCACCCCGGTCTGCCACTCTGCAGGCACCGTACCCGACCTCCACATGACACTGAAAAGGTGTGTCAGCCAAGACAGCCTAATAGTGTCCAGAGTCTTTAGCATTTCAGGGCGAATGTCATCCACACCTGGCGCCTTGCCACTGGGGAGCTTTTTAAATACCTCAGCAACCTCTGCCAGGGATATGGGCAAGAGTTCCCCCGAGTCTTCAGGCTCTATCTCGTTCACGGTGGACATGATGGCCAAGTTGAGGAGGTCCTCAAAGTGCTCCTTCCACCACCCGACAATGTCCCCAGTTTGGGTCAGCAGTTCTCCCTCTCTGCTGAGCACAGCCTGAGACAAGCCCTGCTTTCCCTTTCTGAGTCGGCTTACGGTCTGCCAGAACATCAAAGTCCTTCTCCATAGCCTCCCCGAACCCCTCCCACACCCGGGTTTTTGCTTCAGTGACCACCACAGCTGCAGCCCTTCTGGCCAACCACTACCTGTAACCACTACCTGTCTGCTACTTCAGGAGACCCCTGGGCCAGCCAGACCTGAAAGGCCTCCTTTTTCAGCCTGACAGCCTCCCTCACTGCTGATGTCCACCAGCAGGTTCTTGGGTTGCCACCATGACAGGCACTGACAACCTTCTGACCACAGCTCCTAGCAGCCGCCTCCACAATGGAGGCTTTGAACATGGACCACTCAGACTACATGTCCCCAACCTCCCCCATGATGCACGAGAAATTCTCCCGAAGGTGGGAATTGAAGACCCCATGGACAGGGGCCTCAGCCAGATGTTCCCAGTTCACCCTCACTACATGTTTGGGTTTACCAGATCTGATGATACAACCACAAGGTCCATCATTGATCTTTGGCCTAGGGTGTTCTGGTACCAGGTACACTTATGATATTCTCTGTGCTCGAACATGGTGTTCGTTATGGCCAGTCCATGACTCGCACAGAAGTCCAATAACAAAACACCACTTCAGATCAGGCAGGCCGTAGCTCCCAATCACCCCCCTCCATGCTTCTCATTGCCCACGTGAGTGTTGAAGTCCCCCAGGAGAATTATGGAGTCCCCAGCCGGCACCCCTTGCAGGACGCCGCCAAGAGACTCCAAGAAGGCCAGGTACTCCGCACTGCTGTTCGGTGCATACGCACAAACAACAGTCAGACCTTCTCTTTGTGACCTGCAGTCGCATAGTGACGACCCTCTCGTTCTCCTGGGAGAACCCCATCACGACGGCGCTCAGCCGGGGGCTTGTGAGTATGCTCGGCACACAATGCACCTGCCCCCGATTTCTGTCCCTGTGGGTGGTGGGCCCACAGGGCGATGGCTCCATGTAATCTCTTCGGGCTGAACCTGACCGGGTCCCATGGCCTAAGGCCCGGCCACCAGATGCTCGCTGACGAGCTCTTCCCCTGAGTCTGGCTCCAGGAGGGGGCCCCGGTGTCACCTCCCGAAAAGTCAGTGTTATTGGGACCACTTTGCCTAGTGAGACACAGCTCCCAGGTTCACAGGGACCCGCAAACCCCTCCACCACGTTAAGGCGGTGATTCTCAGAGGAGTGTCTAAAGATGATTTTGCTTTTTATAAGCTACTTTCTAAGTTATCTGCATCCATATGCAAATATCTGTTAGTAGAAATTAGCCAAAATGTTGCACGGACCTCTCTCAAGTTGCTAAGCCAACTGTAAACAAAAGCGTTGACCACTGCCAAACAGTGAATTACAACTCCTGAGTCTGTCACATGATGCTCTGCGGCCCAAAAATACATTTTCCCTTAGATTTAGATTGTAAAAGCAGTCAGTAATTTTTTAAGCATTACAACCCCCATGAAATGTCTCGTTTCATTATTGGGATTTGATCTATTCGGTCCGACAACATTTGGAAAGTCCAGAAGAGCCTCAACATCGTTTTTATCCCCATTCAAGCTAGCAGAGCACTAAACCAGAAATAGACAGCTCAGCTGGTGGAAATGTCTGATGCGTCTGCTCTATGGGTGAAGCAACACCGACTGTCTTGGTCATGTCATACACAGCAGATGAATGTTTTTGGCTTCATGTGCCACTGTGCAACTTTCACAGGAATGAATGGGCTCCCGCCTCCAATGCTGCATCCAGGTCTCTTAATACATCCATGGGTAAAACAGCTAGCCTGGCTCTGTTCAAGGTCCATAAACAAACCTGCACCTTGAAATCAGTCTTATTTACATGAAACATCTCAGAAATGTAAAAATGATGCTATTTTGCCTCAAGCCTCTGTGGTTATAGCATGGTTTGCTAAATTCAGTCAGTAGGCTGAGCAAATATTCTGTTATAGGTGTTTGGTACAGGCACCAAACCTGGGAACTCTACTGTGGGTTGGCCACCTCGCTGCACTGCTCCGCACAGCAAACGCATCCGGTGGGTATTGACGGACGGCGGAGCACGCAGCGGATAACCAGCGCTGCCGTTCCGCAACGGACACGCATCCAGTGGAAATCCGGCGTTAGAAGTTAAAAGCAGAATCTTGAAGTCCGATCTAGTGGGTAAAGGCAGCCAGTGTAATGAAATGAGAACAGGGGTGATATGGTCAAATTTTCTGCTTCTGGTTAATATCCTGGCAGCAGTATTCTGAACGAGTTGTAGTTTGCTAATGGTTGAATTTGGTAAACCGGAGAAAAGTGTATTGCAATTGAAAGTCCCGTCCCTGGACGCAGACTGGCCAATCATAACGTAGCATCGGGCCAGCTCAGACCAGGGTGTCTGACAGCAACAACATTGACTCTAATGCAGACTTCTTCTGCAGCCCCCGACAGTCCAGCTGCCAGTCTGGGTGCTGGGAGTGGCACAGGGGTGAAGCTAAACACTGTTCATCTGCACACAGTGTTACCTTGATTTTGTTGCTGTGTCAGTCTGACATCCTGAATATATCCTTCAAATGCATATTGCAGAAATCTGAGAGTATTTCTTCAGGGAAATGCCAGGCTAGCTCCGAAACCGAAAGTTTGTCGTATTTAGCAACATTAACTAAGGGGGGCGGGCCTTAGCAAGGGTGAATTATCTAATTGGGATCAGACAAAAGCGTGAACCAGTGTTTCTGCATCAGTCATGGAGAGAATGGGACGAATCTTGGCAATATTGCGTAGGTGAAAATATGCTGTTATATTGTTATGCATGGTGAGATTTGGATCAAATAAAATACCAAGATTTCTAACACGGGGGCTTTGTGAAATGATCGAACCAGCTATGTTTAAGGTGAGATTTCAGAATTTATTTGACCAAGAATTAACAGAATTATCAGTTTTTTCCAGTATTTAAAGGGAATTTGATGACATCCATTGTTTGATTTCTTTTGTGCATTGTTCTAGATTAGTCAGTTGATGAGGTGTCAGGCTTGATAGATATGTAGAGCTGAGTATCATCTGCGTAAAAGTGGGAACCTAATTTGTATTTATTGATTAATGAGCCAAGGGGTAGCATTGAATAGTAAAGAGAATGGGACCAAGCACAGATCCTTGTGTAACAGAGAAAAGCCCCTTTTTCTCTCTTTTTTTAAAAACAACATTTCTAAGCAGTAAGTGTATAATTTGGGTAGAGCGCCTCCGTAAGACAAAGCAAGACAGTACACTAGCTAAGCAGTAGTAACGTTTATTTCACTTAGAGACAAAGCACCACAGTAATTGATGGCTTCACAAAGTGACTGCAAACTTTATCACACAGACTGAAATACCATCATATATAATAATAGAACAAGGCACATGCACTAAAACCAAAATCAGTTCAGCCTAAACAATGTACACTACACCACACCACAAGAGTAAGACAGCTGTTGCTTAAGATACTTGTACTACAAAGGTTATAGGAGAATAAGTTACTATAAAAAGTGAGTACAACAAGAAAGGCAAGTTATGTACAAAGGTAGGCTAAAAACAAAAAACACAAAAAAAAATGCATGCACGCAATGAAAAGTGTCCGGGAGCGACAAATGCAGGACTAATCTCTCTGCTGAGTTAACCTTAAATTCACGAAATCACTGCACAATAGTGCACACGGTCTATCTCAGCTTTTTTTTTCTCAATACAATACCACACAGCCGTCTTGCCACCTCCGCCTTGGTCGCTCTCCAAACAAAAACCAGTGCGACTGGCGGGCAGAGCAGTCTTTTAAGGAGACACTGATTGATCTGCTGATTATCAATTCACCACAGCTGTGAGGTTTGCATCCCATGGCTCACTGGCAGACCCAGGAAGTAGAGGAGAGGGAGAGAAGGCACAATTAAACTCAAAAGCAGGTGCTTACACTTGTCATATAGATTATTGAAGGAGAGGTGATCAGTGAGTTGTTGGGCTACTGCTTTTTCCAGGATTTTTGAAAGAAAGGGGAGATTTGTATTTGATCTGTAGTTATTGATCACATCGGGGTCCAGGTTATGTTTCTTGAGTAGTGGCTTGATTATGCCTGTTTTAAAAGATGCAGGTACTGTTCCAGTATACTATAAACTTTCTGTCTACTGTACCCGCTTCAGAATCCAGTTTTCCCTCAGTATGATCCAGTTTTGCTTCATCCTGCTCAGCAGTCCAGCCATGAGGCAGCACTGGCAAGAAGAGCAAAAAAAAAGGCCCAGTAAAGATGGATTACATGTGAACAGATCTGTGGCAGGCGGAGTGAAAGCCATGCATGCTGTTGCCGACAGGGAGAGAGAAAGAATGTAAGGAGGACAGTGGGCCAGCCAGAGAGGGAGGAGGGAGGAAAAGGCTACTCAACCCAAAGGACAGGTGAGGAATGAGTCTGCTGAGGGAGGAGCAGTAAATAAAAAAGGTGACTGAGTGTGTGCTGAGGGTGGGGGAGGAGTCTGCAGTAACGGAGAGAAGAGAAGGAGGAGGAGGAAAAGACTTCGGAGGGGGACTGCCTACCTATTCATCCCTCTTCCTTCCTCCATCTCCAGTCTATCTCTCCACCCCCCAAATCCCTTTTCTTGACAGCTTCACCCTTCGGATCAGTAGAGCTGGGGATCGTGCATCTAATCTGTTCCCTGATGCATTTTTAATTGTACGGGAGAGCATAGGAGGATGGGATAGGATGGGGCAGAAGTTGGTGGGTGTCACAGCAAGGAGGGTGGGCTCACATCTGTGGTGTCATATGTGTCAGAGAAGTTAGACTGGTGACAAATCAGTCTATACAGATGAGGTGCTCAGGGTGGAAGTGATGAAATACAATGACTTCTCCTTGTACTTTATGATACAGAAGGCATATTGCATAGTTTAGCCACATTTGACACCCATTATGGAGAGCAGACTGCAGACTGACTGACTCAACTTAAAGCAATAGAACCTAAAGCAAAAGTGAATGGAGTGTAAATCAGATGTTAGATTCCTGGCAGAGGAAACACTTAAAGAATAATGTGGGTTAATCACAATGTTAATCACAAATAACAATTTCATTGCTCTCCCCAAGTTGCCCAGATCTGGGAATTGGATATGTTAGCAAGCATCTATGGTCATGGTTAAAAACAACTCTGGTTGTGTCTGAAATCATTAATTCATTCACTATTCCGTACTCACTCAGTCCATTCTCATTCAGAAGTCATCAAATACTGCTGCATGTGTGCAGCAGTCGGCATCACACACATTGGCGGGCAGCATCAGTTTAGAATGCTGCTGGACCTAATCTTTCCCAGTGTTATGATACACCACCCAGTGGCCGGATGGCACCTGTAGCAACAGGTGGACAGGTGGTGTCAGTTCACAACACGGCTGGACAGCACCTGTTACGGTGGTATCATACGCCGCTGGACGGTGTCAGATTGAAACGCTGTCCAGTCAAAATGCAATTTAAGAAAATCCCTATGGAGCTGGCAGGAGGGGTTGTGGCTTAGTACGACAAACCCCGGCAGTGCCCAGGAAGTGAACTGGCACCTCTCCAGCTACCAGTTCACGCTCCATATTTTGATCTGGGCAGGGACTTGAACAGGCGACCCTCCGGTTCCCAAGCCAAGTCCCTATGGACTGAGCTACTGCCGCCTACTACTACAGAAGTAACAGAATTTGAAGAACGGGTAAACCAAGCTGGCACTGGACATTAACATGATGTCAGATAGACAATACGATATACGACGATATTTTACGTTAGAATTTCATTTTGTGTGGACGTTAACATTATGACATTTTGCAGACACTGGGTTTGTTCTCTATACCTCACGACTAAATGTCGTTATTCTACATCAACATGACGTTGGCATTAGACATTTGGAAGACGTATTATTTTGGTTACATCTGTCGTCAGTATTTTACATTAAGTTGCCGTTGGCAGTACACTTTGTCCGGACATTGAATTTTGGTCACCCAACATTAAAATCTAAGTTTAACCAAATTTAACCAAAAACAACATTGGTAGCCAGCTGAGATTAGTCTTTTGAGTATTTTGAATGAAACCATAGTTTCCCTGATGGTTTTTAATGAAACATTTTCTGTCTGGATAATTAATAATTTGTCATTTTATTAAATTACAATGACCTTTTCATCTGATCTAATTTGCTGAGTAGATAAAATCCCAACGTATTAGACATACAAACTATTCTACCTACCATAAAGAGGTATTTACAGGGCATATAAAAATAATCAAAGACAGAAAATATCCACTTTCCTGGACATTACAACAGGACACCTAAGATAAGAGCCTGGAAGCCCTCTGGGGCAACTTTGCTAGCCTTTAAAGTGGCAAAATTATAACCATAAAAATGTCCAATTCCAAGGGAGAAGGCTCAATTTCAGTGAGTTTGCATAAAAGCTGAGAGGATATAAATTGCCTGCCTCTGAAAAGACAAATAGGCAATCCACGCTTAAGTGAAAAAGATACAAGATGCATCACAAAAGGCATGAAAAACTTATGATGTCCATCAAGAATTGTGTGCTGTTTGAAAAGACATCCAGTCTAAGTGCCTCTTTCCTTTCCTTGATGCACCGAGTTGAATGCAAGTTCAAATTGTGGACTTAGACAATAGTTTACAGTGTGAGCATTCATCTATCAGATTCTCTAAGAAGCTATCTATACAGAATGAGAAAAATGCTGCACAATTCACTAGTGAAGTGCTGGTGCAGGTAATTTTAACTACCGAGGCAAGTGAAAAGTGGAACACTTGCTTTTTTTCTTTTTTTTGTTCTTCTCCCAGTGTCACCCAAGCCAACCAGTCCTATTCATGATATGAACTTCCTGAATACAGGCTGAGGCACCTGCTCCCTTATCTTTATGGTTTGGGGTTTGTGGGCGATGGTGACAGTTTTTTTTTCACCCCCTCTAATTTCTTGCCTTGAAATATCTTTTTTTCTCAGGCTAACAGTCTGATTTTTTTTCTTGTGTATTTGACTACATTGTACAATAGTGCTGTCCTTTGAAAGTCTGAGATCCAAATCGTCAGTCAAACACTCCTCAGTCTGAGTACTGAGATTGCATGAAGTCGAGTCGAGCCTTTGCACACTAAGTCTGTTTTTTCAGATGTATTTTTTTTTTTTTTTTTTTTTTTTTTATTCATCATCTGAAAAAACAATCATAACACACAGAAACCTTGCACACTGAGTCCAATGTATTTCTTTTTTAATTTTTTTCTATGAGTTCTTGGTCAAACAAGCCTCTAAAGGCTTCTGACAGATGTGTAAAATGCAGAAAATTGAATCTGTTATAAAAGCTTTACTGATGCACTAAAATTTCAGAGTCAGTGTGCAAACATGACTGGCACAATGTGAAGTCATATTTATTTTTAGATGTGCAACAATTTTGGACAGAAAAAGGGACTCAGTGTGCAAAGGCCTAAAGGCTCTGAGATAACATTATATTCTCTTTTCTACCTGGAAGTGGTCAATTTATAGCTCACAGATACCTAAAACAACACAGTCTCTGGCTTTTGTTTGGTATCTAGTGTCGGTAAAAAATGTTGAACATTTCCAATTCGCCGTCAGTGCAGTTAGCTTGTTTCTAATATTGCATGTGTGCTGCTGTCACACTGAACGTCCTGCTGAGTCTCATCCAGCATTTCAGAGTTTATAGGGAAATAAAAACAGTAAAAAGAACTGTCAAATATTCACACTGAACAAGCAAATATGATTTTACATAATTCTGGTACAGTCCTATTGTACAATTCAAAATATTAAAATTTTTTATTTAATCAGGTAATATTTACTTCTTAATATCATCAACATACATATCACCACTGTGTCCCTGCACTGGAAAACAAGCATATTTCTCCAAACAAAACACCCTTGCCTGTGTGACCTATTTCATTAGTTCACTTCAGTTTTCAGTTTCCACTGCAAATTACCGATCAACTTTCTAAACTTTGAGCCTGATCTGCAACGAGGCAATTTATGGAAGTATCCATAAACGGAGCCAAAGCGGATTTGCAGAAAGATACGTGCTTCATTCCACAATGCCAAGCCACCAAATAGGTAAACAAGGGTGTGTGTGTGTGTGTGTGTGTATGTGTGCGCGCACGTGTTTGTGTGTGTGTGTGTGTGTGTGTGTGTGAGTATGTGTACGTGCATGTTAGAAATAACACCTTGGGAATGGTCTGCGGTTCAACATTCCCTCGTGAAATATGATTTTATAAATCCTTCCAAAAAATTATAATAACCCAGATAAGCTCGGGGCTTAAGTGATCCGCAGAATCAGTGGTTTGAGAGTTTAACATCAGTACCTCTGGAGGTAATTCTGATGCAAATGTGTGTGAAGACTCATAAATAAATGCCTTTGGCTGGTGAATGAGGTCCAGGTGGGAGTGTGCTTTATATGTTTCAGAGAGTGAAAGGAAGAAAAAAAAGATGCTCTGTGGTGGAGAAAAAAAAAAAACAACAAATCCTAAACAAAATGCCGATGGCAGCTGTGCTGACTCGCCTCTTAGCGCATTGTGACGGGCTTTGCTCTATTTCGTGTGGGTATCATCCCTGGTCCTCATCCCTCTCTCCCTCCCTTCTTACCTCTCTATCACCCATTCACTCGCCTCCTCTATCAGTTTGCTTATAAACCAGCAGCTATTCCAGGCAGTGATTAGCCCTGCTACTCTTCATCTTTTACTAAAATGACTTTTTATGACCATTTCCATTGTAGGATGGATGCTACACAGCAAGGAGGGAGTGGAAAAATAAGAGGCAACAAGGCAAAGAAACACACAGACATGTTCTGCAAGAAGTTGAAATGTATTAGGGGATTACTTTGACATTTTGAATTTTAGTCTGTTTTTTTTTCTTTGAGATGCTTTCTTGTTATGCGTCGTGTATTTATTTGGCTAGCCACAAGCTAATATCATATTTTATTATGATGCACAGAGAGTGCAGTATTAAACCTTCTAACGACCTATTTACTACACTCCTCTGCATAGTTCCACATTTTGGAAAATAACTTTTTCTTCAGTGAGTGATATGAAATGATTGCTACTGATGTCATATCTGTTCTGAGTTAAAGTTGGTATATGGTTAGCCTAGCTTAGTAGAAAGACTGCATACAGGGGGACAGCTAACCTAGCCTTGTCCATGGAAAAAAAAAATATATAAAAAAAATTATAAAAAATACACATATATATATATATATATATATATATATATAAACCTGCCAACTGTCACTAATTAACATGGAGCATTTCATTTAAAAGAGTATGCTTTTTTCTTTTCTTTTTTTTTTACAGAAATGTAAAATATGGCTGCTTGTTTTCCACAGTCTTTAAATATTTTCTTCTTATCTCTGCACCTCTTGTTTGCACTTTTGCTTTGTTAATGGTGATATTTTTGAAATTGTAAATAATTTCACAATTAATTTTACTGTTTTATGTATTTTTTTCTCTTTACTCTGTAATTGTAAGTGTGTGTGTCCTTTATTATGTTTTATATTTTATTCCTCTGCAAAGCAGTTTGAATTGCTCTGCTGTATGCAATGTGCCATACAAATGTAGCTGCCTTGCATGACCTTTATGCTAAGCTAGATTAACCATGTCCTGACTACAGTTCTTTGTACTAAACATCCAAAACATGAGATTAATGTTGTGTTGATGTTGAGTTGTCTTATCTCACTCTCAAAAAGCAAGAAAAAAGCCCATTTCAAACAATGCTGTCTTACTTATGTAGTGAAATGCATACATAACAACAACCATCCTATGCCCACTAAGAATGTGAGGCTTAAATGTATCCATCCGCATGTCCTCAGAGTCTAAATTGAAGGTATTCAAACCTTGCCTGGGTCCAGGACTTTGAATCTGCCCACTCCACTGAGTTTGAGTTGATATATTTGTGCAGCATCATGACATGAAAAAGTGGTTTCTCAGTTAACATAAAAAACAAGCGGTGTGCTACAACCAGTGAGGAGAAAAAACAATGAATAGAATAGAATAGAATATCGTTTATTTGTCATTGTCACATGTACAACGAAATTAAAGTGCCACCTTGTCAGTGCATCACATCTCAATGGAGAGTGCTTTAGACAAGACAGACCAACTCATTCTCATCCAAACTTATTTCCTAAGCCTTAAAGAGGCAACAGACAGCATCTTTTCGTTATATATCATTATGAAAATAATGTGGGCTGCACAGGGTAGTGGCCACAGTAAAATCAGACTATCAGCGTTTACATAGGTTACTTAGTGGCTTTGCAATAAGCTTCTGCCACTGGTGCCAAAATTTCACAGAAAAAATCTGCTTTACGGCAGGAAACGCGTCATGTATTGCGAAACTGGTCAGTCAGCCAATCAGGGACTGGAGCTGGTCCTTATGAGGAGTTGGGCATGAGATAGTTGAGACACGAGCACAATGGCAGACGGA
>NC_065519.1:38553209-38557442 GCF_006386435.1 Epinephelus moara
TGGCACCGTTTGGCACGTTTGGCACGCGTAATGGAAACCCAACCTGATTTGATTAACACAGCTGCAAACTAATGAGTTCACATCCCTCTCAGCCAACCACAAACAGCTACAGCATCAGATAGGGAGTATATATTCAGCATCTGTTTCTTTTCTTTTGACTTTTCTAAGATGACAGAGTGAGACTGCGAGAGAGAAAGAGAGAGCGCACGCACGAGAGAAACGCAACATTGATTTACAATTGTGGTGACCTCCTCCGCCTGGCCACACCCAGTTGGCGAAGCGCAGGTGCGCTGCGCCTCCGCCTCGCCCTGTCTGCGAAACTAGAGCCCAAAGTCTTCTCAATATCACTCAACATCATTGTTTGTTTTTACTTTCCTCGCTCCAATCTCAAAACTCCAGCAAAACAGGTTTGTTGGCATGGTTATGTATCAGAGCGAACATGAAATTATGTCATATTAGGTCCGCTTCATTTTAGTATCCCGGTGCTCAGCTTAACGCGTTAGGGCAGGGGCCGTGAAAATTGTTCAAATGGAGTGTAATTAGTCAGCCAGCAGCAGCAACCATGTAATTGTCAGCTGAAAAACAAACAATAATGTCAGCCTACAGGGTAAAAGCCATGGTAGCTTTCCAAATTGACAAATAATTGCTTGAATGGACAGTAATGTTCACAATATGATTTTATTAAGCCTGAATGACTTCCATCAGTTCTCTGTCTTATCAATCTCCCTTAACTTGTTTGTGTTTGTATATGCCATGAGGTTGTGACATACATGTCGCTCTCACAGCTGAAATTTTAGGGGAGGATCCAGTGTATATGCCGGCTATAATAACTGTCAAATTGTGTGCAGACTCTGCCTTTTAGATGAGCCACAGGTGTACGCTGGTGTGCTAATGGTGTGGACCCATTAATGCAGATACGTAGGCCTCTAGTGATTGGTTAGGATAAATCGAATCCTCTGGTTACAGTGGACACAATGTTAGACTGCAGATGGAAAAAATAAAGAGTGAATACAAGTTGATATCAGTCAAATTCAAACACATATCCAAACAGAGACCGGCCAAGGAAACTCATGTGCCGATGAGCTGGTAACTCAGGACTGATCAACAAGCTTTTTGAACACAGTTCACTAGGGCTCTGCTCCAGAGAGGGTCCATCTCTGGCACGGCTCAGCATGTTAAAACAGACGAAGGAAACACAAAACAGCACAGTATGGTTTGACGCAACCAAAGGTGGTAATGGAAAAGGGGTATAGAAGTCTGTTTGATTAAACAACACTGGCATCTTGGGCCACACCTGGCCTTTTATATGCCTCCGTGTCGGCAACAGCCCGAGCCAAAGGCATTATGTCTTCAGGTTGTTGTCCATCCAATTCTTGTGAATGCGATATCTCCAGAACAGATTTGTCAAAAATGTCCACTCTCATTCTCACAAACTCTGTATCTTAAGAACACCTTGAGTGATTTTCTTTAAATTTGGCACAAACATCGTGGTGGCAGCACTCATGCAGCCCCAAACCATGATGCTGCCACCACTACACTTGACTGTAGGCAAGGGACAGTTGTCTTGTTGCTCTTCACCAAGGTGCCACACATGCTGAAAGAGCACCAAGACAACTGTCCCTTGCCTACAGTCAAGTATAGTGGTGGCAGCATCATGGTTTGGGGCTGCATGAGTGCTGCCGGCTCTGGGGAGCTCGGTTCATTTAGGGAAACATGAATTCCAAGCAGAGCATGATCGCCCCTCTTCAGAAACTGAGCTGCAATGCAGTTTTCCAACATGATAATGACCCAAAACACACCTAGTAGATGACAACTGCCTTGCTGAGGAAGCTGAAGGTGAAGGTGATGGACTGGCCAAGTATGTATCCAGCCCTAAACTCACCTGTGCACCTGTGGGCCATCCTCAAGCTGAAGGTGGAGGAGCGCAAGGTGTCTTCACATCCATCTGCTCCATGATGTCATCATGGAGGAGTGGGAGAGGATTCCTGAAGCAACCTGTGAGCTCTGGTGAATTCCATGCCCAAAAGGGTTAAGGCAGTGCTAGATAATAATGGTTGGCACAAAATATTGACACTTTAGGCACAATTTGGACAAGGTAAATCTATGCTACTATACAAGCTGTACACTGACTACTTTAAGTTATATCAAAGTGTCATTTCTATAGTGTTGTCCCATGACAAGATATAATGAAATATTTGCAAAAATGGGAGGGATGTACTCACTTATGTGAGATACTGTATGTTTTGGGCCAAAATTTCACAAGTGTCTAATAGGATAAAATGTTGAGGTGATGACATTTAGTTTTCAAACGGTCAAAGGTCAACTTCTCTGGCTATTACTCAACATCATATCTCAGGAGCAGAAGGGGGGATATTTGATCAGATACTGAATTGGTCACACTAATCTTGGGTGTCCTTCTCAAAACTTAGCTGAATACACAGATCTTTTGGCTTCCCGGGGGTGATATGTACAAAGCATCCATGTTTTTACAACTTGATGGGTTCACAGAGGCATACAACCGTTAGGCAGGAATTCTAGTTTTTTATCTGGCGTTACCTCCTGGATACTTCCAGGACATTTACTTCTTCAGGACAATTGATAATACGCACTACAGGTAGGATGGAAACTATCTATTTTTGATTTGGGGTGAACTGCTCTTTTAAAGTATTATTGTCATACGAAAAGGTTGATCATGTTCACTGCTCTGATGACAGTAGATCGACAAGGTTAATAGAAGGTCTACCATTGGAAATATGTTAAGTTAAGACATCACTATCATCACCCAATGTGCTGGGAGATACACTTTGCTCTGTCAACATCCTGTATTAGATTTGTCTCACCATGTTAAAAGAACTGATGTTCACCATCTCCATCTGATACAATTATGGAAAAGTAAAAATGACACAATAGCTAAATTAACAAGGCATTTATACATTTGTTTTGCCTTTTATGGCCAGTGGAGAGTAGAAGCTAGTGAGAGCCAATTTTAGCCATGTTCAATGGAATGTGGCTGGCATACTAAGGTGGAGTCGAGGTGTCACGGATTCTCAGATCTGATCATCGAGTCATTTGTGTGTGTGGTGTTAATTACCAGCACATACACAGACCCTAATGCCTTTCAAATTAACTCCCCAATACTGGCTTCTTTTAAATCTGGGACTCTAATGAATGGTGAAATTGAAAATCCCTATATTGATGTCATCTTTTGCCAATGTGATACAGTGATAATTTTTTCTACCTATTATTAACTGTGCCGTGCCTTTAAAAGTGAAATACCCCCCTGCTGTTTCAGTTTCCCTTAAAGGCCATCACTAGCCATTTTAAGCACATTCTAATAATTGCCTTGACAAACCCAGGCTTTGGTATCAATTAGCACCTGAATGGGGGTCTGCGGGTGGATTTAATGGGAGCTGTTAGTCCGCCAGTGGATTGTAAGTGCTGCATAAAACTCAACACAGTTCCTTCAGTAAGTGCCACGCCAACCAGTTTTTTTTTCACCAATCTACAATGCTGAAGGCTTTTGTTTCATTTCTGTCCGCCTTTGACCAGCTAATGGAGCAGGTCTCACAGCCTGGCATGAGCCATCACTCTGCCTGAGCAAGAAATTAAAACACAAAATAATTACTCTAATGTACAAGGAAGAAAATTAAAGTGTATGACTGTAAGATGTAATTTGGATTTTGTGTTTTGTAGTATATCTGCATTGTAAAAACACTGACCACAAAACAGATAGAAAACCAAAAATGATATGTGAAGAAGCAGGCTGTACTCATACACTGTTGGTACTTTTTTTTTTTTTTTCTTCAAGAACAGTGCAGTCCAGTAGCAGTCTTGTAGGGAGGAAGGCTGGGGTGATGGATGGGAAACAAAAACCCAGTCTTTCCCCCAGGTCTTTTCCCTGGAGACACTAGTTAGTTAGTTAGTTAGTTAGTTAGTTAGCAGTTTATTTCAAACAAGTAAGTAACAAATAAACAAAAATCATCATACAGTAGTAGACAGACATACAGTGGTATGAAAAAGTGTTTGCCCCCTTCCTGATTTCTTACTTTTTTGCATGTTTTCCGCACTTAAATGTTTCAGATCATCAAACAAATTTAAACATTAGTCAAAGATAACACAAGTAAACACAAAATGCAGTTTTTAAATGAAGGGTTTTATTAATGAGGAAGAAAAAAATCCAAAGCTACATGGCCCTGTGTGAAAAAGTGTTTGCCCCCTAAACCTAATAACTGG
>NC_065519.1:38558413-38582554 GCF_006386435.1 Epinephelus moara
TTTTTTCTTCCTCATTAATAAAACCCTTCATTTAAAAACTGCATTTTGTGTTTACTTGTGTTATCTTTGACTAATGTTTAAATTAGTTTGATGATCTGAAACATTTAAGTGTGGAAAACATGCAAAAAAGTAAGAAATCAGGAAGGGGGCAAACACTTTTTCACACCACTGTATATATATATAAAAAAAACAGGTTACTAATGGAAGCATGAAAACTGAAAATAACATATAATGATTTGATTTACATGTCCAAACAGAAGTACAAACTTATTTATTCCCACCCCTTCTCCATAAATTAATAATAATTAATTATGTAGCTCCCCATCAGTATAAAGCTGTACAATAATTAATTCTCCCTAGTCTAATATTCTAATATATTAAATAAATTATCAATAATAATTGTGTTACAGCAAGATATGAAATAATTACAAAAATAAGAATTCTTATGTATGTATGTATGTATATATATATATATATATATATATATATATATACATATACACCTTATTCAAAAAATAATCTCATCTTTATATTCTTATCCAATCATGACCAATATGTTTTGCTTTGTCAAACTATGTATATACAAAATGGATGGCAATAAACAAATGAATAAATAAAGAGTAAACACCTGCTGATAGTCAAACACTGTACCTTGTAAAATAACCTCTTTATACCTCATTTTTAACTGTTTTATGCTTGGACATTTTTTGATCTCCACATTCAAACAGTTCCATAGTTTCACTCCACAGATAGAAATACAAAAGCTTTTCCTTGTCGTACGCACAGACAGAGTCTTTAAATTTAATTTTCCCCTGAAGTTATAACCCTCTTGCCTTTTAATTAATGTTTTACTTCCTAGTGGTTAATTGTTTTTTTGCTTTAACAATAATTTGTACTGTCTGTAATTTCACAAGATCTTTAAATTTTAAGAGTTTTGACTGTAAGAATAATAAGTTTGTATGATCCCTAGATCCTGCCCCATGAATGATCTGAACTGCTTTCTTGCTTTCTTCTTTTTCTGAACCTAACCTCAGTAACTTCAATTAACTGAACCTAACCTCCATAACCGGTGACGTAAGGTAGTTACAACAGGCCCCAGTACATGCTCTGATAAGGGGCCCTAGTGCATGCTACTTACAAGCTATGCACCTAAATTAGCTACCATATAATCTTTTCATCATCATCATCATCAAATAAACTTGACATTGGATAGTACCAACATACATATTACCCAGAAATCATCAATGCATATCCCTCTGTGGTACCGGATTGACTCTGGGTTATGTACCCATTTTTGGCTGTTTATTAGGGGTGTCCCTGACTAAGAATTTTCACAGTCGAATCTGATTTGACGGATTTTTCCTTTAGCCGACCAATCGTCGAATCATGTTGTTTTCCCTCTCATTGATTAATGAGCTCATTTGCGTTAAAGTTAAAGTCCCACTGATTGTCACACACCTGAGTGTGTGAAATTTGTTCTCCACATTTGACCCATCCCCTGAGAGAGCAGTGAGCAGCAGCGGTGCCGCGCTCGGGAATCATGTAGTGATCTAACCCTCCAATTCCAACCCCCGTGCGTCACCGCTCTCAATTGTTTGGCCATGTTGGACAAAAAGTAGCCAAATAACAAATTAGAGTCTATCAAGAAAACAATCAGCGGTGAAATTCATTTCAAGAAGTTTGAATTGAGAGCACATACCTCCTCTAAGGGTTTGTTTATGCGCTCCGCCACCGTAAATCACCGTAGGCCTCGATGCTGCTCTGATGGTCCTGCAGCGCACTCACTCACCTCAGTTTATTTGGATCGAGCAACTGGGTGATTTATTCATGCGTAGTAATGATTATGCCTACTGATTAAATGCACGCGTCATTTTCATTTTTGTATTAACAGAAATTAGGCTGATGTTTGTATCAAAATAGGCTATATATCATGAATTACTAGAAAACAAATACATTCTATGTCAAATCAAGATGTTCAGCAGCAGTGAGCACCCCCATATAGTCAGAATGGTACGGTCTTGTTTCATAACCACATTTTGCGACGATTCGACGGCAAGACTGGCCGTCGAATCAGACTTCTTAAAATCGAATCACCAAATCATCGACTAAGGTCACCCCTACTGTTTACACTCACACAATACATCCTCAGTTATGTTGCAATACTTTAACAAAGAGTCAGAGCCCCAAGGAAACTATTAGCCCTGTTTATATTGTGACATGACTTTCTGGAGGCCATGTGAAGTTCCTTTTTGCCTTCCTCACATCGTTCAGCTCTATCATCTCTCCCCACAAAAATGGTCTCAAAACATCTTTTCTGTCACTTTACAATCTGGAAAAAGTGAATTCACAATAATAGATGAGTAAAGTTTAATCTAACTGTTTAATGTATCTAACTTCATAATTAAGTAATAGAAAACTGCTAAAATGCAAATGTAACCTTGAAGCAACATCATACATTTATGGAATCCACCATGAGTCTTTTTATCTCTACAAATTAACTCACATAAGTTTAATCATGTTAGTTTCAATAAATTTAGCAGTGCACTTTGAGTCCTCTCTGCAGAGCAGACTGTATGCTTGTATTTTTTTACATACATTTCCTTGAGGGTAAAATTAGCTCTCTCTGTTGATGTTACTGAGGATGAATCAGAATGTAGTAGTTTAAAAGACAACAAGCTGCTAACAACCAGCAGCAACACAAAAATGGTGTCAAAATACAATATGTCAGGAGAGACACACACCAGGACATTGATAATCAAACACTGAACTATAACTCACTATCTTGTTTTGAAAAGGGTTATGATAGTTTAGTTTGATGAACTGTTGATGTTAAGTTTGCTTAAATATGCTTACATTCTTTAACACATTCATTCCTATGGGATGTTTCACAGTGGTTATGAAAATAATTCTTTTCTTTTTTTCTTTTTTTTTTTTTCAATTTAAAACAGCATGAATTTTGAACTTAAAGGTTTTTTGATCATCAGAAAATTTTTCATTTTCTACCATTATGGTACCTCACCTCCCCCAAGCCACAACATGGTGGCTTATTATTATCATTACAGTATTATTATTATTGGATTATTGTTACAATTGTATTATTGCGATATTATTATTAATATTAATATTACTATTATTATTTTGACAGCATTTAATAGGCTAAAGTCAAGGCTTCTTAACGGTAGTCCACAAGCTGAAGATTGACATCATAGTAGGTACAGGTAAAGTTTAAACTCCTGACTGAAAGTTATGTGTCTATTTTACTGCACATATAGCCCAACATATTTGTATTGTACATACTATGATATCGTGTTTACCATAACCATACAAAAATGTGTTTGAACTTAGCTCATTGTAATATAAATAATGTTCAAAAAAGGTTTAGAGTATGAAGAAAGATAAATGTGAGAACACACAGAGCTGTATGGTGCCTGCCTTTTCCTATTTCCCGGGGCATCAAATACTGATGCTTTGCCCTGCCCCTTGACATGTGATATCGACACCAAAGGCACCCTTTAGCATCTTTAAGAGGCTTTTAACTAATTCTAATGTAGTAATATTTGATGCTCAGAGCAACTGATGTAGTATAAAGAGTGAGAGAGTTTTACAACAGCCCGTTCTCACTCCCAAGTCATCAAATAGCAGTGCTTTGTCAGAGATTTTGGCATCACACACAGGCGCGAAAAGGCACCTTTCGCACTGGTTACGACGTAATATAAGGCACTGGACAGTCCTTACAGGATGGGTGGGAGGACAGGTGGATGGATCCAACAAACCCTGGACATTCCTGGACATTCATGATTAGGTTTTTTCTAAACCTAATCATGTACTTCTGTTGCACAAGGAAACAAATGTAAATATGAGGTGTTTCACTAATGTGTAAGTTTATTTGAAAAAGGACTGTATCCATATAACAAGTCAAAAGACAATGCACGCAACAGGCATCAATTGACACAGTGACCCGGAACATCAACAATGGACGCAGGAGGTTACCTAGCACGTCATATGTTGACGTCCACTGACAAAACTGCGATGTCTGATGCGCTGGGATGAGAACACATTGGTTACAATGTGTTTCAGCTGTGCATCACATAGGCACTAAAGGGGACCCTGTGCATGGCTATCACACACTGAGGAGCGTGACAAAGTATATTTGGCGACCTGAAAATTAGTTAATGATAGTGCATGTGTATGTAAAACAGCAGTGCACACAATGAGCACAGTGCAAGCTCAGAATGTGTACACATGAACACTTTGTGCTGCTCTCCCACTTTAATGGACACAGATATTGGCAGGGGAGCACACATACATGAGAAGCTTCCGAGCAGCGGTGGCATCTCTTCCCAGCCTTCATGTGAGCGCTCTGAAGGGAACGTGTCTCAGTCTGAGGGATGAGGAATGGCCTTAATGAAGTTGGACAAGCCAGAATACATGCATAAGAAAGATTTTAAATATTGATAGGATGTCACTACGCAGCTGCATACATGGCTTACAGTGGATCAGTTAGCTCTTGATGGCCCTCGTCTAATATAGCAGCACAAGGGGGATGATTAGGCTCATCAGAGGTGATTGTGTATTCTGTGGGAGGTGCAAACACAACGCACTCACCATTTGAAACAAAGGGGCCTCCTGTATTTCTGTGCAGTTTCAATGGAGTGCTGTGCTATCAATTTATTTTCAGACTGTAAATTATTCACAGGCTCATGTAATTAACAGCTAGTGAATTTATATCATACAGCTATGCAAAGTATTAATGGGCTTTTATTAAAGGGCTTCATCAAGGTACATGAGGCCTTTCAGGGGCCTGGAATAAATGGTGCTGTAATTGCTCATAGAAGAAAAAGTGTGTAGTGGAGTAAATGGATGGGATCAATTTGGAAAAGTATTCCTTTTGCGAGGCCAGAGCTATTAGCATAGGATACTCAATTAAGCGTACAAAATCAAACAACTCACAAAACAAGCTAAAAAAACTGACCAAAATTTGATGCATGAAAGGCATCAGAAGTCCCACAAAAGGCCAGCAGAGGAGATAAAGAAGTTCTGAGATTGTGGGGCAAGTGTAAAGAGGGTTGAAAAGAGGATTATGTTCAACATTACATAAACATGAGGGACACACAAGTTTTCATGCCGTGCCGAGAGCCGCACAGCGTTTACTTTGAGCCCTCGCAGTTAAAACAAATCTTGAGGTCAAACTTCAGGCCCGTCTGCTCAGGCGTGGGTCAGTGTTAAATTATTCAGTCAGCCGGGGAGTGCGGAGATGGACCAGATCAAGCAAGTCGAGTGATGCCAGGAACACGCCAGAGACCCAGCGGAATCCACTCCAAAAGACTGTAAACACCATCCATTTTCAAGCCACAGACACTTGTTTATTTAAATAGCAGCGACCAGCGCAGATGTTGTGAAAAACAGAAAATAACATATTTCTCACACTACATCTCAACATGAGGGTGAAGGAAAGTGAAATGCCCACAGTCTGGGCTTAACTCTGATCTCACTGATCAGTTAGTGACTCTGAATTTGATGGTATTTACTGTGTTTGTGTGTGGTTTTGTATTTTGAGATTCTTTGGGAAATCATGATATTGTAAGACAACAAACAGCTCACTTGTCTTGGTCCTGGATGGCCATTTCCCAGAGCCCATCAAGCACTGAAAAATGACGTTGATTATAGGAAATAGGCAATGCTCTTTGTGACTTATACTGTAGAAAAAACAATGTAAGAGGGAGGCTGAGTAGTTAAGACTAAGAACCTGCAGCCACACTGTCTCTGTGAGGCTGTACAAAGGGCACATCAGTGCTTTAAGTTAAATGCACTAGACATCAGCATGCTGCATGCATTCCCAAACTGAAAATGCTAATATGCTGATGTTAATCAGGAAATGCTAACCATGGCCACCAGGTTTGTTTGGAAAATACTATAAACAATGTATCCTCATAGAACCGTTTGTATGATATCCTACAAAAATGCAGACATAACAGTTCGTATGGTATCCTACGAATAAGCGCCCTGTGAATGACATAATTAACATGAAGTTACAGAGGTTAACTTTAGGCAAGTAAAGTTACTGTGGTTAGGTTTAGGAAAAGAAACAAAGTAAGGATGTATCCTTAAATGTTCATAACCTTAAAGGAGCAATAAGCGAAATTCATCATTTCTAGATTGAAGGAATTAAAAAATTGCTATGTGAAGAACTAGAGGTGGAGGGCACCGAGCCCTGGTTTGTTATTCAGGTTGGAAGTGGGGAGAAGCAGGGGAACTGCCCATTGGTCCGACACCCCATTGGTTCGACATCCCATTGTTCCGACCATATTAAACCCATTGTTCCGAAGTCCGTTCCGAAATCATCATGATGCCC
Organism: Epinephelus moara; assembly: GCF_006386435.1. Classification (NCBI taxonomy): domain Eukaryota; kingdom Metazoa; phylum Chordata; class Actinopteri; order Perciformes; family Serranidae; genus Epinephelus; species Epinephelus moara. The sequence continues at coordinate 38,564,766 of NC_065519.1, forward strand.
TGTGGTTAAGGTCTGGTTAGGTTTAAGCTCCCGGTGTTAGCACTAGCTGGGTCGGCTAGGTTGGCTAACTTTAAAGTTAAAGAAGCAACAGACAGCAGTTTTGCCTATATATATATCATTATGAAAATAATGTGCGAATTTTCGTGGAAAAAATCTGCTTTACGGCAGGAAACGCGTCATGTATTGCCAAACTGGTCGCTCAGCCAAACAGGGACTGGAGCTGGTCCTTATGAGGAACTGGCCGGGGCATGAGATAGTTGAGTCACGAGCACAATGGCAGACAGACAAAGTTTGGAGACAAGTGAAAAACGGCCTCCCAAAAGAAAAGGAGCTCCTCTGTGTGAGGAGGCAAAGAAGAGCAAAAAGGAGAGTGATAAAAGAAGAGGAAAAACAAGAGTAAACCTCAGTCAGGCGTTCAAGAGATGGAGGGAGCTCCGTGACCAAAGAGGCTTCAAAACTGATATCCAGCTAGCTTTCTTAGTAATGGATCAGTAAGTAACACGGCTAAATGTTAGCTAGCCGAGAGAGGACTGTACTGTACTGGCTGCTAGTTCATTCCTAGCTGGCCAGCATCGCAAACACAACCAGGGAGCGGGTAGTGAGTGTTGGTCGGCTGACATCCTCGTTGCCAGTCTACGGCAGCCCTCGGACAGTGATTTTTCTTCAGATAAATCTGATAATTGTTGCTCGGTCTCTTTACTCATTTATTTAGTAGAGTGTCCACACACCTTCTCATTGTACATAGAGGTATACTGGTGGCTTTACAGCCTACATTTTATTGATTATCTCTGATCCCCACGGTCAATTTTGTCTTTGCGACAGTGCGAGCAACACCGCTGACGCTAGGTGGCGCCAAGCTAAAAAAACCTGAATCCTATCTGTTGCCTCTTTAATGCATTGTGCTGTTAATTCAAACTCAACACTTCCTCTGTTTGTTTAAAGCCCCTTATCATTTTGGTTGAGAGAATCCCTTGTTATTATTAAAAAGGCTTTTATTGTGTAACATTTGCAGGAACTTGTTGTGGAGGATTCAGTGACTTGCATAGTTTGCATGCATTACTTCAAATGTAGCACCTGTAATCTGCTGGCACTTTCTTACATAAATACAATAACAGTTCAGCTGGGACATAAACAGCCATAATGACTGAAATAATAATGATAGTAGTACTAATAAAAAATAGGACAAGAATAATCTGATGAAGTCACACGTCATGAAAGATGACCTGTGATGATTGGTCGTGGACAAACGTGTAGTCTGTCATGTCAGTTGGCCAAGTCACAGCAACATTCCAGAATTGCCTCAGTCATAGTTACCTACCAGCTGATCAATTTGTGTTTTCAACATTATTCCTGTAAGTAGTCCTACATATTTACAAAATGCTAACTAAAATTAGACTAAAAAATTATCCTGGATCTTCATATGATTGAAAACAAGATCCACCATGTTTCCTTTCTTGAAATTTCCTGTCAGTTGCAGTGTCATGCACTTGCTCCAGAGGTTTCCATTCTCCAAACTTGAGTCATCAGGCTCCTGGGTGACAGGGAAGGCTGAGACCATTACACACATGGAGAAAATGAGGAATATTATCATACATACAGAGCACATGTATGTTCAGTGCTTATGGGATATTACATAGATCCCATTCCAATTCCTGGCTCCCATGGCTGTTCGCCTCCTTGGCTGCCCAGAGCACCAGTCCGCCTTATTAATCCCAACCAAGGAGTCCATTTTAGTCAGTCATCTCTCTTCCTTTACACTGCCGTCGCCCTCCCTCTCTATTCGCAGGCATAGCCAGGGTTAACATGCTAATTCCATTTTATGAGCTCTGACTGAGCCCACTCTCCAACACTTACATCTGTTCAACAATTATTAGACCATTTTTTGCTATAAAAAATTCAACACCCCCGAGTGTCACACGGGCAAAACCTGAAAATTTATGCAGTGAATAGAATGGTTAATTTCTCAAAGGGAAAAAGGAATGGGCTAAAAACAGAGATTTGCTTTGAGATTCTGCATTTAAATGAGCCATATCTGGATGACTTGGCTTGGCTGGGTAAAGCATTGGACAAAGAAACCCATTTGTACCTACGAAAGGAAAATACTCTTCAGATACCGAAGATCACACTGAAATCCTGAGATATAAAAGCATCTGGGCTATCTGTGCTATCTGACTTAATAATACTAATATAAATACTGCATTTCCTTGTATTATTTCTTTCTTATTATAATTTCTGTCTTATATTATTTCTGTTAATAAGTGGTTACAGTCCAAACTGTCAAACCAAAAACAGACACCTGATAACAAACAGCAAACACCAGATACTAGCTGGTGAACATACTAGAGCATTTAGCAGCAAAAGAAACATATTTTGAACTATTGAATGTTTTATTCATCAGGGTTGCTTTGTGTTTGCTGGATGCGTGAACAATTGTTTGCCCACACCTCATGTCAGTTTTGTAAGGCCATATATGTGGATGAGTGGCCCAATAAATGAAAAAAAAATAAATAAAAATTACACAGCTGTAGGTAATAGTGCCTAAGTATTAGCATCCCAGGTCATCACATATCGCTGCTTTGTCAGTGGACTTGCACATCTACATATTACCCGCCAGGTACCCTCCCGTGTTTTCTTGTTGACGTTCCAAGATGCTGCAACCAACGACAGGACATAGGGCTGGGTGATATGGACAAAAATTCATACCTTGGTGTTTACAGGCTGACTGGTGATACGCGATATATATCTCAGTATTTTCTACAAAATGGCCTACATGTTTTCAGTTGCAAGTCAAAGCAACACTTGAGATGTCACAAGCACTTTTTATAAAGACAGAATGACATGCAAAGACAGGGATTTTATTCCCTGTTGGAAAATATGCAGCTGCACGACATGTAAATGAAGAATAATACTAAATAAATAGCAGGGCTGTACAATAACTTTTTGCACATAGCACTGGAGCTACAGAGGTTTAAAGGTTTGCAGTACAGAGTAAACTATAACATGAGTGTAAAAGTATTAAGTAGGCCTGTAGCAACTCATAATGTAATAATGGCTCATAATTTAATAACGGCTCATAATGTAATAATTTAAATGTAATAAAAGTTCATAATGTAATAATTGGCTCATAATGTAATAAAATCCTGAGCGCATAACGTAATAATGGCTTTGCGCATAATGTAATAATAACTTACACTCAATGTAATAACAGCTCATGATGTAATAATGGCTCATATTGTGAGAAAAGTGTTGCATTATCATTTTAACCTCTGCCATTCCTGCAGGGGTGGAAGGAAATGTTTTCACCTCTGTGTCTCTCTGTCTCTCTGTCAGCAGGATCACACAATTTCTACAAAACGTAGTGGAGCAATGGCCAACTTAGATGCCATATACCTCCACCCCCAATACGTGGCGGGCCACATACGTAAAGAGGAAGAGAAGCCTAATTGTTTAAAGGTCAAAATTGCACACAGTGACAACGAGAATGCACTAAGGGAAGAGGTCTGTGTTTGACTATGATTTGTACATAGGTGGCGCGACAGTAACCAACTCAAAAGCCAGCAGGAGAAGAGGGTGGATTAGGGAAGGAGGGAGACTGCAGTTCATTTAGCTTAAAAGAGCATTTTATTTTGTTTACTGTTGCTACAATAAATGCAGGACACAATAATAAGTGAACACTCTTTCCTTTCATGCAACCTGATGAAGACCTTCCAGTTGCTGTTATTTTATTGTTGGTCTTAATGCCAATTTAATAAAGACTTTTAAGTATTGTTTTTCTACTACTTACGTTAAATACATGATAGCAGCATGACATATTCATTCGATTTACTTTATTTTGGAACTTGTGCAAGAATGAAAAGAGCGTTTTAGAACCATGTAATAACAATGAACCAGCTCAAAAGTTCTTAAAATGTAGACACAGCCTGTCAGGACACCCAAGTAAAAACATAAGTCCAAATAAATTTAACTAAACAATATGCATAAATAATACATGACCATAAATTATAGCTGCCAACAAAAATCAAGTCCAGGGGGCTCCATTTGTCAATGACTGTGTCAGTGTTCACTCAGATCAAGGCTGAATGAGTGAATGGGATTTTAAAAAAAAAGAAAAGAAAAGAAAACTTTATGTCTTCCAATAAATGTCTTTAATATGGAACCATCCGAAGGATATATGTTGAATCACGATCCAGGCTGTAATCCACCTGGTATTTGGCTGAAGAGCTCCCTGATATTCGACACAAGGCCACTATTGCGTCCAGCCGCTCTGTATAACCTACTAATACTTATGCAGCAGTCTTCATCCATCAAAACAAAGTATCACAATTATAAATTCTTGGTAGGAATGGCAGGGTTAGCTCTCTGAACAAGTTGGGAACTCTGTTGAAGGTGCCCAGCATTGTAAAATCCATCAACAGGCAATACTGGATAATGGATGACAGTACGAGCAGAGGCAAGTTAGGGCTAGCAACCAAGAGAGTGTCAGGGTCAGCATGAAAGATACATTTTGGCACTGTAGGACCTGCAGAAGGAACAACATCGAGGCCAGTGTGACATACTGTGTTGGAGTCAGAATGATGGACAGAGTCAGGGTTTGAATGGTCAGAGTCCAGGAGAAGATGATTGTTGGGGTCAGAGTGATGGTCAGAGTCAGGGTTTGAATGGTGGTCAGAGTCCAGGGGAAGATGATTGTTGGGGTCAGAGGGATGGTCAGAGTCAGGGTTTGAATGGTGGTCAGAGTCAGGAACTGCATCAGAGCCAGTATTATAAACAACACTCTGCTTCTCTGTTTCCTGAATTCTTTGAATGAATGGACTGACTGATCCATCAAGGCTAACATAATGGTCCCCATGACCTTCAGCAAAATGGCCTAGAATCAGCAATGGCAGACTTTCATCGTAGTGACCATGTGGGGATACTATTGCTGTTGCATCCACACCCGGTGTTGATACAATCATAAACTGCACATTGAATATGGTAGATGCTCTTTGTAGAGTCAAATGATCACCATATGTCACTAAAATAACTAGCATGGGTGCCACCTAGTGGCTCAACTTTATACATCTTACTGTACATAATAAAATGTGAGAGTAATTAATATTAAATTATTCTTGCTTTCACAAATTTTGTTTAATAATGCGCTGAAACCCATGCCGTTTGCTTTATTTGCACCTTTAAGAGGTAAAAATGATGATAATGCAGCAGTTTTCTTACAGTATGAGCCATTATTACATTATGAGCTGTTATGACATTACGAGCCTTACTGGCGCTGCTCAATGTAATAACAGCTCATGATGTAATAAGTTATTACATTATGAGCCATTATTACATTATGAGTTGCTACAAGGCCTAAATCCAATGTAGTTTGGAACAATAAAAAAATCTTTGGTGCGGGAGTTAAGAAGTTTTTTTCCACTGCCTATTAAATAAATCTAGTGCTGGAAAATGATTGAAACATTTTTATGTATTTAGGCTATTAATCTTATTTATACACATAGCATCAACAGAGAGGCCAAGAGAGGGAAGGAGCGGGAGACACTTTGTCCGGGTTCTATATTCCTCCTCACAGACTGATTTAGCGTAGCATGTGCAACATATAGACTGATGTCACACTGTAGACTAATTAAAGGACAGGTTAAGCAGAGTAGCAGCGTTGTCTCTCTTTTAGTGTTGCTGGAGAACTTGTGAGTGAATGAGTGGGGCAGAGCTGTGCGGAGAGTGTGAGAGAGGAGAGATGCACACTGGTATGCATTATGTAACGCATCTTGTTTCTATATCAATATAAACGGTGTTGTCTAAATTTATATCTTGCTTGAAAATATATCGATATATCATGCATAGCTGTTCATAGCCCAGCCCTACCAGCAAAAGCACATGATTAGGTTTAGAAAACAAACAAACATCATGGTTTGGCTCTACATTCACACAAGAAGCAAACAATAGGCTCCTGGGTGAAAGTCCAGGTTTTGTTGGACCCATCTACTACTCCTCTCACCTGCCCTATAGCCACTTTCCAGCTTCTTGTATAACATACTTTCATGCCCCCGCTAAGGGTGGCTTTTGGTGTTATCAAAAGGTTAGGTGTCCGATATCAAAAGCCCCCCTTAGCGTTAGCATGAAACAAGGCCCGCAAGGGTATTGGAGGGTTCCTCAGCAGTTGGGTTGCAAACCAAGAAGAGTTGGCTTTGGAGGAGCTTCTGAGAGGCTATCCTCTTAGCCATGTGGATAGACAGTTAAGTGTGAGTCTGGGAACAGACTCCCTGGACCCCAACAGCCTCAACCATATTTGTGGGTTCCTTGAGCTGTTTCCTCTTTGTGAGGTGCTGGGTGTTGCTCCAGCCATGGCTGGACAAGCACTGATCATGGTTTTCCTGAATTCTGGTTAGTGCACTGCAGGCCAAAATCCCACCAGGGAAACTCAAGTGTTTGTTTACACTTGAGAACCTGGTCAGAGACATGGCCACGCGGGACCCTCTCAGAGTCCCGAGGACCTTTGGCAGGCAGGACATCATGGTGCACTGGGATTTGAATGTTGAGAACTGCCTTTGCAAGGGCTTCCACCAGCTCAAGCTGAGGTACTTTCCCGCATTCATCCTAAGGGTATGTGCGCAAGAAAAAGGTCCACCATTGGATTTCACGTCCTGGCTGGAGGTTACGCGCAAAGGACAGACACCCTCCAAGGAGTCCCTTGCGGCATCACCTACGGGTGATGTGTGCGTGGACATTGAGAGGAGGGGCCTGTCCTTTGTACGTAACCTTGAAATCTACAGGGACAACAGTATGCCTTGGATGGTCACCATCCTCTATTGGCTGCCATCCAAGTTAAGAACTGTCCCTCAGCTGAAAATACTGACCTTCCTTTCTTGCCTTGTCATGCTTATGAACAGTAATTACATGGTCCATGAGGAGCTCAAGAAGCTTGTGACAGAGCGGCCAGTCCTGCAGGTGAGGCTGCAGCTCTCCAACCTGCAGTCTGGCTTCACAATTTCCAATGTAAGAAACGTCACTATCTATAAGCTGACTGATGACATCCCCTACAGGATGGCATCAAGACCATAGGTGCCAAAGCAGGTTGGCAGCCAGAAGCAGCTGTTTGAGGATTTGCAAGTGGTGGACAAGGTGGAGGAGCCTCCACCCACGCCTCTAACCCACAGTAAATGTTTGCCTGTCAGCACAAGGTGTTTTTGGACCACAGAGGAGGCCCCACAGAAAAAAATTTGAATCTGAGTTTTGTGTCTTTCCAAAAAAAGAGACTTTTGCCAGGAAAAGCACAATGTGCTGGCCTTTTCTTTGGTCTCTCTTTTGCCTCCACATGAACTCTTGACATGGCGTGAAGTGTGTGTTTTTGTGATATCAGTCATTCTCTAGAGTGACTGGGATCAATCAATCAATCAATCAATCAATTTTATTTATAAAGCCCAATATCACAAATCACAATTTGCCTCACAGGGCTTTACAGCATACGACATCCCTCTGTCCTTATGACCCTCACAGCTGATAAGGAAAAACTCCCCAAAAAAAACCTTTAACAGCGAAAAAATGGTAGAAACCTCAGGAAGAGCAACTGAGGAGGGATCCCTCTTCCAGGACAGACAGACGTGCAATAGATATCGTACAGAACAGATCAACATAATAAATTAACAGTAATCCACATGACACAATGAGACAGAAAGAGAGAGAGACAGAAAGAGAGAGATACAGAGAGAGAGAGAGAGATGCAGGACAGACGGTAATGACAGTAGCTTACAACAACATTAATGAAAGTAATAATATTATAATTAATAATAATATATTAATATCTGATAGTATACATATGTGACAATAATCGTACGTGTATAATAACAGTAGAAGTATGACTAATGATAACAGCAGCAGCAGGAGGCATCAGGCAGGACCACGGCAGCAGCACAACCACACACGTCACGCTGTCCAGGCACCGCTGCGATATAAGTTAATCTGAGAGATAGTGGAGCACAAAGGCTCCGGAGAAGAAGCCAAGTTAGTGACATCCAGAATGGCCGAGTTAGCAAGATGCAGTAATAGAATACGAGAGAGAGAGAGAGAAGGAGAGAAGAAGAGAAGGTGCCCGGTGTATTATAGGGGGGTCCTCCGGCAGACTAGGCCTAAGTCAGCCTAACTAGGGGCTGGTACAGGGCAAGCCTGAGCCAGCCCTAACTATAAGCTTTATCAAAGAGGAAAGTCTTAAGTCTAGTCTTAAATGTGGAGACGGTGTCTGCCTCCCGGACCGTAACAGGAAGATGATTCCACAGGAGAGGAGCCTGATAGCTGAAGGCTCTGGCTCCTGATCTACTTTTGGAGACTTTAGGGACCACGAGTAACCCTGCGTTCTCAGAGCGCAGTGTTCTGGTGGGATAATATGGCACTATGAGCTCTCTGAGATATGACGGAGCTTGACCATTTAGAGCTTTATAAGTTATCAGACTAAAGAGTTTCATAGGATTGGGGTCAACAGTGTTGTTTCAGGAAAGTAGCTGTCCTAGGTAAAGGCCATTGCACACTGAGTTGTATTTTTCCCATTCGTTTTAGTCCGTAATTAAAGTTTTTGGAACAGGTTTGATTTTTGGTGTTACTTTGCATCGGTCAAAAGTTTAGAGATTTGTTTGACCAAGAAAGTGCAGCGGTGGGACACATTCACAAGAGGAGAACGGGGTGCACAGTATAATTTCATAACTTCAATAGCTTACTTTTAACAGGTCAGATGGTAATATTCAGGTGAATGATGATGATGAGGAGGAGGATGTAATAAAGAATGAGAACCACACACAGACAGAGAGCGAGTGACAGTGAGGATACCTCAGCCCCTTCAGGTAAATGCAAGACACGGGCAGAGAGACCAACAGCCATGGAGGTACCTCTAAAGGAGAGACGAGACCGAAACTTTCGTCCCTCATTTCATAACTAGAATAGCTCAATTTCAGCAGGTCAGATAGTAATATTCAGATCAATGATGATGAGGAGGAGGACGATTTGGACAAAGAAGGAGGACAGCTCAACCCCTTCATGCAGCTGCAGTGCCAAATGCAAGACACAGGGAGGGTGACAGCTGGATAGATAAATTCAGTGGAGAAAAGCAAGGAAAGAAACGTGTCTTTTCATTTCGTCATGTATTGCAAATTTTTGCAATAAAACACATCAAGAATCAGTGTGCAAGGTTTCTGTGCTATAAGATTATTCCGGATGACAGATTGTTCACATTAAAAACTCATCCATTAAAGGTTTTTTTGGGGGGAGTTTTTCCTTATCTGCTGCGAGGGTCATAAGGACAGAGGGATGTCGTATGCTGTAAAACCCTCTGAGGCAAATTGTGATTTGTCATATTGGGCTTTATAAATAAAATTGATTGATTGATTGGTTGATCTGGAAAAAAACAGTGTGCCATTACTCCTGTTTGGTAAGGCAGGAGTATGTTTATTTTTAATTTCTTTTTGGTTCGTTTTTTCATTTTTTTCTTTCAACTTCTTATTTACATTTGATTTGTATTTGCCTTCATTTTTCTTGTCTATCAGTTACACTACCCCTGTGAACTCACATGGGGGTTCTGTGTAAAATAAAGTAAAACATTGAAAGGAAATCACCGTAATAAAATAAAAACAACAAAACTTAAAATAATTTCAACTGAAATTTCTCATTTCAACAAAAGAACAAAAATGACATAATAAAAAAAATAAAGTCCATTAGAGGGAGGAATTCATCCCCCACTTCCAACTCAAAGTCTTGTGAGTAAATGTATCTATATATCTAATCATTAGGGTGGAGATGGGACTCATTTTTCATCTTTTAAACACATAGCTAGTTTCACATCTATCAACTATATTTAGACTGTGAGTTGGGTTTTTTTTTTGTAGTAGTATATTGTGTTCAGAAACAATATGATAATCATAATGTAATGCTGAAAAGTGACCTTAAGAACACATTTGATGGGCGCTAACTGCACTAGTGTCCACTGAAAGTTTCATAAATAGATAAATCCAAGAATTCACATTTACACACAACTGAAATGGCATTGTGTTTTCAATCAAGTTTTGTTCTGTATCTCGGTAACAGATCTCTAAATGACACGTGCTAACCAGCAGCTTTCCACCCCTCCATCTGCGGAGAGAGATGACGTGTTGTAGCCTGACTTTCAGCACTTTTCACCAGGGCGCTGGAAGCCCTGCCTGAGCAGCCTTATTAACATATACCACCATGTGAAAAATGTGTGAAATAATGTGAAAGAAAATGTAAAGGCAATACCCCGCCTAATGCAATTGCTGGGCCTTAATTGATGAATCTACTTTGTCATGTCCATGCAGGAAGACTAGTGGAGGAGCCACCATGACAGATATCTTTAATAAAGTTGCTCTTCACGTGTCAGGATATATGATCATAATTGCCTGCCCAGGAATCATTTTCAAATCAGTATCTCCTGTGTAAGACGGGAGGAAGTGAAGACCTCCAGTGTGCAGCTGGACAAGGAGAAATGTCTGGATCACACATTTAAGCTGTAATCAATTAAATTCTAAATTAGACATGATAGAGTCCTAATTACAAGTAACAGAAATAGAGATAATCAAATACTTACTTATTAGGCACGCTAAGCTTGGCATAAATATACATTTACAGAAACCATTGTACTTTTTCAGATGTAATGAAATTACAGTCCCACTGGTGCCTTATCATCAGTATTAATAGATGGCACACCTTACGGCTTGTTGGAACCTATGTGTGGGGATAATGATAGTGGTGAGAAAGGAGATGATGAATATCTGCCCAAGGCCTAATGGGGGCTTTATTCAGATGAGGGCCAAGGAGCCGGGCAGCCACCTTGTGCCATCACCCCCACCAGAAAAGTATCACTCCCCCAATCCTTTTGACCCCCCCCCCCTTCTCCCCACTTCCACCATACCTCCTCAACTTGACAGGCTGGAGGGATGACCCTGAGAATCACATTATGTATATTTCTTTAGCGGTCGCTACACATTTGCATGTAGAAGACAGTTAAAATAAGGCCATAAATCAGCGGGCAAACATATAAATGGATTTGTGGTGAGATTGACACCCCCAGCGAGTCTCCTGAGCAAATATTTCAAGCCTTCGTCATTGCCGGGCTTGGAGATATCGGCTGTCATTAACTAGCCCGGGCCTCTCTGACCACTCGGCTTGTATATTCGCTTCATTACACGGCTGGGGGGATGACTGCACGACTGGCTGCCCCCAATAAATCTACCTGCACATTCTGATACGTGCTTTGTTATCAGGGGAGAAGCACTTAAAGCCGAAGCTTTATCTTATTTCCTCAATAGGTTGTTTGTCTAATGCAAAGCAAGCAACATTGTTGCCTGAAACAGTCTTTGTCCAACATGGGTGTCTGTGAATACCAAAGCCTAATGCTATATAAGGCAGTAGGAGATGTAATGGGCAGTTTACTGTTTTATCTTTACATTATGGTCATCATCATCAGGAAATGAGAGCAGGGCTACATCACTGAATTTTATAGTCTCAAGCCCAATACAAGTGCAGAAGATTTCCCTGCAGTCACAGTCTTGAAGACCGTACATGAAGACTGGAGAGCCCACTGTCCAAATCCATAGCAAGTCGAGCACATCATCCACTGACATTCTGTGGACTGCTATGAAGCTTGCTGCAGTTGCTGAAGTTGAAGCAGTTGCTTTTGGCATCATAAAAAGCTATGAGTGAGTTTACATTGTAGTTAGTTGAAAGTCTGTTGAGACTCATACAGATGCTGTAGTTTAAATAAAAAGTTGAGTTCATTCGAAAGAATAATACCTCTGGCATAGCAATGAGACAGAAACAAAACTCACATAAAATTCAAATGCAGTATTGTGACTTTTGATGGTGTGAGGCATATCATTAGCTACTGTATCAGCAGCCGCAGTGTGAAACCTTCAAAAACCCATGTCGGTCAAATTCTTGTAAGAGCATTAATATGGCTTGTTGTTCTCCCAATCACACAGATGCCTCTTTGTCATCATGCAGCCGTCCAACATATCACTGCGGTCCAACACAGACTACTCAAGTCATCGCAGAGCATCAACCAGCAAGGCCCAGATGTTCTCTAGCAGCTGACTGAGGGAAAGCATGGCATGTCCAGTCAAAGAGGCAGCATCTTCCATGTTGGCCAACACCTGCCTTTACAGCTGCTCCGCCTCAGGTTCCATTTCACTGCATCCACACGGCTACAATGAAGAGGAAAACATCTTGATAGAAGTTGTGGGAAGCCAACCTCCACCGGTGAAGTTGTCAGGCTCACATATGGCTCTGGCAGGAGACAAGGAGAAGACTTGTACGTGGTGGAGTTGCCGGGTGCTGTTATAGCCTGATGGCAATTGTGGAGATGGCTGCTATTGACAAATGGATAGATATGGTACACTTGGCAAGCAATCATCCAACCGTTGGTGGTTTCTAAATATGGTCAAATTTACATTTGGAACTGGAAGAAGGGGATTGCACATTCATTTTAATCATTTACTAGCTACTCACTTCTGTGTTTGATATCACAGTTGAGCTGTGAACACTATCTTGGCTTCTTTTTGTGTGATCTGAGTCTTGTACTTTCCAGGCTGATGTGCAGTCTGGTGGTAAATACCATAGTTATTCTAATATCTCCATAAAAAGTTTATGCTCAGTGAGCTGTTTCTTGACACAGGTTAACCAAAAGTTCTCCTCAAAATCTCCAAACTGTCAAATGGAGGGTGTAAAGGATTTTAACTGCACAGATAACAGAATAAGAACTGCCCAATGTGGGGGAAAGAAGAGCCTCCAATTACCACACTGCAAAGTCCCACATTTGGGCTGTATGTTTAAGGGGATTCTGTCTGACTGTTTAGGCAATGTGCAAATGCCTGGGTAGTGCCTGATACATTTCATCAAGCTCAAGTAATCTACTTTTACACACACTTTGGCTGTGTGCAACACACCATAAAAAATGTATATCAATCACCAGAAATATCTGCAAAGAGTGTGCTGTTTGTAACAGTTTTTAAAACTAATACACATACTTTAACAAAAATCAATGTTTTTTTTTCCTTTTCCTTTTTTTTCTTTCTAACAGACCCCATAGTTTTTTTTTTTAATTTAGGCCTCAATCAAACACTTGAGAAGTCACTTCATGGCAATTGTAAAACAGAGAGAAAAAAATTTAAATTGCAAACCTAAATACTGTTACAATGCCTGTAATATATTAGTATACCAACATATGTCAATTTGTGAACATAGAATTGGTAGTATTACCAATGCTACTATTATTTCATGTATTAATTCTAGATATTTTCCATTGAGTACTTTGAAAACATCTTAGAATTTGAGAAAAATCAAAATATGGTATTAACAACAGTCAACATTCACCCTTTTTTATTATTGTATTAAAAAAAATTATCTTGTTTACATATAACACAACAGAAAAGCACATATCGACATAGAAACATAAGAAACAGCATCAGATGTCCACAATCCTTCCATCTCGCAACCCTACACACACACACACACACACACACACTCTCGCCATTTGCACTATTGCACTACTAATATTGCACTCCCCCATTTAATCATTAGGCCTACCTCTATTGCACAAATTAATTCATTGGAGTCCTTTCTATTGCACTTCCCTATACTATGAGTTTTATTGCACAATCCCTTTACAATCTCTCACTTACACACACGCACTCACACACACACTATCTTGCATTATTTAACAGTTTGATAGAGGTAGGTATAAAGGACAGTTTGTATCTATTCAACTTACAGTTTGGTACCCTGTACCTTTTGCCTGAGGGCAACAACTCATATTCGCTGTGAAGGATGTGGTTTGGGTCACCAGCAATTTTGCGGCCTTGTCTCCACACCGTCTCCTCAAATATCTCCTGGAGAGAGGATGGAGGTGGCATGCCGATAATTTTTCCTGCTCATCCAATCAAATTCTGGAGTTGTGCTTTCAATTTAACAGGCAAGTTACCAAACCAAGTAACCTGCCTGTTAAATGTTATTGTATTGTATTATTTATACATTTACCATAAAAGGACAATTCAACCATTTGGTTTTATATACATACATATATATATATATATATATATATATACATACATATATAAATATAAATATATATATATTTATGTATATATTATAATATGTTTTAGCAGTAACAAACTACTGTCATGTCATGTCATTACATGTCATTACAGACTATATTATAGAAGGGTGCTGGTGCTTGCCACATCTGGGTCATGCCTTACTGTGAGTTATTATGTTCAGTGTGTGTTTCTATTAATACATCTACAACGTCTACAATATATCCCGTTCTGTTTTTGCGTCCTAAGGCTGCCCGAAAGCTGCAGGGATAAGGAGCTGGCCTCTGATTAGTCTTTTCCTCATCCTGGTGACCGGCACATCTCAGTGATGTTAGTATATGTTGGATTCATTCACATCCCCTGCAACTGCAGACCAATGCCGGCACACAGTCTTGTTCTTATGCATAGCTCTCTCTCCAGTGCTGTTGTAGCTGACTAACACACCGAGAACTAGCAGGTGGGTCTTCCAGTTCCGGTGTATTAATTTGTGCTTGTCATAGTGACTGACTCACATGTCATTTCATTTGTTGTGCTAATCCCAGCATATGTTTATTGTGTTTCATATCATAGGCCCACAAATATTTACCCATATCTTATAATTATCAGACTTTGAGCCTCTGCCTGACCCTCCCTGTGTCCACGACTATTCATTTATTTTAAACAGTCTATGCTATTTAATTGTTCTGTATCATCACACTATTATTAATATAAGCAGGGGATTTTAATACAAAGTGGTAACAATTGTATGTGAATGCATGAATGGGTCAGACCTATGCAGCACTGGATTTGAAATGAACTGTAATAAACTGTAGCTTCTGTGCTTTGATTACCTGCTGTGAAACAACATGACCCTCATCCATTTAAAATGAACATTATGGGCCCTATTTAGATGGTCTAAAACGCAAAGCGCCAGGCGTGCGGCGCATGGGCGTGTCCCAGTCACTTGCTAGTTAGACAGCGCGTTTTCAGACTGTGCGCCATGGCAGAGAGTCTGAAAGGGTTGGACTTACTCTGTGAATTAGTCATGGGTGTGTTTTGGGCGTATTATCCAATAAGCCAATCAGAGTGTCACCTCTCATTCCCTTTCAAAGTGGCGCGATTGGAGCGCACGGTGGAGAGCTAGTTAGATGGCGGACCTACCAACTGGAAAGAGTGAGCGTTTTACAGCTGAGGAGACGATAAATGTATCTCTATATCAAATGTCCCGTCACATCTGATGTCAGATCAAAGGGGATTGGCACCGTTTGGCACGTTTGGCACGCGTAATGGAAACCCAACCTGATTTGATTAACACAGCTGCAAACTAATGAGTTCACATCCCTCTCAGCCAACCACAAACAGCCACAGCATCAGATAGGGAGTATATATTCAGCATCTGTCATCTTAGAAAAGTCAAAAGAAAAGAAACAGAGTGAGACTGCGAGAGAGAAAGAGAGAGCGCGCGCGCACGAGAGAAACGCTGTCAACAAATTGTAAGTTATTCAATTTTATTTTAACCCGGGAGGTTAGAGAGCCCAGCTCCCTCTCCAGCATCCTGAACCCCCCCGCCTGAAGGTCCAGGAAGGGCTGGTCCTGTGGCTGCACCCGGGCCGTCTGGTCTGGCTGCGCGCAGGCTGCGGAGCTTCCCCCGGGTGCCCCCGGCTGTGCGGCCGCTGTGCATCCTCCTCCTCCTCCTGACAAGATGATCTTCAGTTTACGTTCTAAAAGCTTTTTTTTTAAATATACATTTGTACGTGGCTCTAAGTTTACGTTTTTAGTTCACAGAAGCTGGTTATTGTTGTGTTTATGTCATAATAAAGTTTATCAAACGTTTTCACATCTTTGATTTTGTGATTCACATGCCAAAATGATCACAATTCAACTGAGAAAGACAAGTTCATTTTACAGGCTATGCATCATCAGCCCGTGGAGGTCTGCTCGCAGTTCCGTATATTCGGACACTGCAGCTTGGACCTCCCGGATTACGATGATCATTATTACTGCGATTAGATCATTCTGATTAATGACTGACCATTAAGACGTGTTTCTGCTAAATATTTTAATGTGCACAATAATAACCTTTCACATTGTAATCATATTTTTATTTGTTATTTTTTGCATATGTGTGGCTGCTCCGTGTGTGTCTGAGCAGAGTGCACGCGAGTTGTGCACCCGCCTATAGACGCACATTACTAACTTGTTTAACAGCGAAATACTGCGCCGTTGACTTTAGACCAGGTTTTTGTTGGTCACTGGCGCATTTGCTTTTTAAGTCATCTAACTAGCAACGCGCCATGACTGCGCCTGACCACTCCTCATTTTTAGACCGACACACCCAGAGAAGCGCAAGTTCATTTGCTAGTTAGATGACAAGGGCGCAGGGCGTGAAAATGACAACTGAGCCTGCATCTAAATAGCAATGACACTTGCGACATGGATTATGCGCCGTCCGCTTTAGACCATCTAAATAGGGCCTATTTCTTCTGAGCTCATTTTGTTCAAAGTTACGCAAAAGTAGTGTAATAAGTAACTGATTACTCTACACAGAGAGTAATGTTGTCAGTAAGTCATTACTTTTGAATGAAGGTAACTAGTAATATGTAATACATTACAAGAGAGAGTAACTTTGCCCAACACTGATTAAAAGCATCATTTAACAACAATAAATGATCATAAGTTTTTTGTTTGTTTGTTTGTATGATTTTTTTTAAGCAAATAGTTAATTTCAGTTACATTAGCTTGGCTTCACTACCATTACAATAAAGGACAAATTCAAGCATGTTTTTAAAAAAAGTTATGAACTTTGTTCAATTTTTATCTTTCACATAAAATTAGATAAATCTGTTCAGTAAGACCTCTGAAAGTGTAACAGGTCAAAAATATGCCTGCCTTTGAAAATCCCACCACACACCCTCATGTCTGATTTTTCTTATTTTTCTCTTTTTAATTTTTTTACTAACTTCCTGCAGGACGTGAACTGCAATGTCATACTATTTACAGACAAGTGACATCAAGTGGATTTTTTTTTCTTTTCTTTCTGGATTTTTTTTTTCTTTTCTTTACTTAAACCGAATGGTTGAGATAGCTCTATCAGGTTAAGTCCAACACATTTTCGTTAAGATACAGTGACTGAATGTTTGCTCTACCAAAGGGTTTTTGTCAGAACGTTAAAGGAACACATAAATACTCGTACTCGTACTTGTACTTGTCATCCTCCGCTTATCCGGGTCCAGGTCTGGGTTGTGGGGGCAGCAGCCTCAGCAAAGAAGCCCAGACAGTCCTCTCCCCAGCCACTTCCGTCAGCTCTTCCGAGGGAACCCCGAGGCATTCCCAGGCCAGCTGGGCGATGTAATCCCTCCAGCGTGTCCTGGGGCGGCCCCAAGGTCTCCTCCCGGTTGCACATGCCCGAAACACCTCCCAAAGGAGGTGTCCGGGAGGGACTCTACTCCGAGTCCCTCCCAGATGTCCGAGCTCCTCACCCTATCCCTAAGGCTGAGCCCAGCCACCCTGCAGAGGAAACTCATTTCGGCCGCTTGTACTCGCGATCTCATTCTTTCGGTCACTACCCAGAGCTCGTGACCATAGGTGAGGGTTGGAGCGTAGATCGACCGGTAAATCAAGAGCTTCGCTTTCTGGCTAAGCTCCCTCTTCACCACAATGGACCGGTTAAGCGCCTGCATCACTGCTGACGCCGCCCCAATCTGCCTGTCAATCTCCCGCTCCATCCTA